>NW_019213511.1:185063-191147 GCF_002532875.2 Varroa jacobsoni
TTAGTACCGTCTTGACTTAATCGAGCCGAGACAGCAGACGTCTTGGTCATCAATACCAGACTACTGCAATCCATAGACACATCACGTAACATTATATCTATAAATTGACTAATTGAATTTTAATAGCATTTATTCCAGTTAATGATTTTTCTCTACCTATTCTCTATTTCATTCTCGTTTCAAAGGACAGCGTTCACGAAAACTACGAATACCTATGCACGCGCTATTACAATGCAAATGGCGCACTTTAGGCTGCACATATCCATTACGGCTGATTGGCGCCCATCAGCTTACGTAAAGTCATCTGTTAACTATAACAACGAGTTTATGAAGCCTAGACACTCGATTACTCCGGTTCAATAGCCCTGCGTAGTCCGCTGTTTGGGGGCCGATCCGTGGTTAACACGTCAGCAGTGGCCATTGTTGTTGACCCCGCTAGCAGACCATTGGTAAGATCCCCAGCGAACGATATAATTGAAAATCAAGCAGTGCTTTACCATAGTCGCACGATTAATTTGTTAAAGTGAACTTCACAGACGTTAGCTGGTTGCGTGCGCAGAGTTTCCGACTACAGATAGGATTCGTCCACAAAGTAGACACCATATTCTGGGCAACCTACCCGAATTTTGATTACGCCATAATCCTACAGAATAGGATGTAGAGGGTCGTTTGAACACGGGCTAAATATCCACGGAAAGTATAACACAGCTACTGTTACCCGCAATAAGTTCTTCTCAGTTGAAGAACCATGATGACTTGAGGTAAGTTAAGGTGAACTACAAGGCAAATAATCATTCGCTTTGATCCACTATCTTTACCCAAAGTGCACACCGGTTCCCCTCTGTTACGATAGTACTAACAGTGTATTTGTATAATCAGAGCAAAGTAAATACGCAGTTACATATTAACTAGTTTGCGCTAACTACAAGTTATTCAAGCCAGTAATTTTTGCGCCAGGTGATACACGACGGTCAAAGAACGTACTGCACTTTCTGATGCGTAGAATACAAGGGGAGCATCAATGATGCCGTATATAAGCATGTTTCGTCGACTAACGTTTCCCTTCTCATTATCCTAGACACTGCAAACGAAACAGCTCTTATTTTTATTTGAATCCGTCAAGGCGTTTGATTTGCATGTTGATAGGTTCACCGTCAAATTAGGTATTGACGTATCGAAAATGTTTTGTATCCATATGTTTTTGTATAGTGGGAACATTTTTGTAGCTAAAAATGCATCCTGTCCAAAAAGCAGAGGTCGCCGCCTTCAGGTGTGGCCCTCCTGCGAAGGTTCTGCTTTTAATCATTTAATGCACTGAAGTTGCCGAAACTGTCGGCCAAATGTGACAAAAAACGCGCTGGCTTCTGCCTTCTTATAGCCTTATTAGAATAGAATAATAGACGTTAGCCTAGTCTTCGGTTATCCATCAATTTCCTGTAGCTTATTGATTCAAATTTTTTTTTTAATTAAAAACGTCAAGACGACCGGAGCCACGCTGTTATATGTTCGTCTACATAAATAAGTTCGTTATATAAATAGAACGCCTGTCCTCATTCGTTTTCTATATAGGTTCATGGCAAGGAAGTTAGTGTGAAAAACTTCAACTCGGGCGCCCATCGACCCACCCTTTTATGTTACACTAATAAACGATGGTGGTTTCGTATTGTATAACTTCCCTTTCGAAATGAGCCTGGGGGGCTGATAGCTCCGGGATTGTTGCCAAAACCGGTTCACCGCCTGAAGCTATGTAGATAATACTGTGCGTAATTCCTGATTAGCATATGAGCCTCGGATAGATTCTGTACAATAACTTGTGATAGCAGTTCTGTATGGATTACTACATAGAGTATATTTGCTTATTATGCACCTGACTGAGCGCCCTAAGGGCCAGCGTATGTTATGGGAGATGCAGCAGACCACTGTTATTTGTTCTTTTAGTTATTTCCACAAGGGACTTAATCTTTAGGTATGTCTCTCCATTGCTTCGCTGTCATCTCGTCGCACTCAATTTTTTTTCTAGTTTGTTTGGCTTTTTCTCTCGCTTTCCCCAAAAAAGGAATCTGCTCACTCTAGGGCCTACTTATTGTACTTATGGGATAGCGATAAAAAGCCCAGGCCGTATGGAACAGTCACTCCGGGTCTAGCGCAAACCGAGGTTGGTTAACGGAACTAGGCCAGGCCATTCGCTAACTATACAATTAGCGTAAAGTCTAAGGCAGTAACGAAGGGCCTGCCATGTACCGGTGGTCGAATATTTACTGTATGACAGCCCCAACCAACTGCCGATTCAGGCGACTCCACAGGAGGCGCTTTAGGATCTGATGATTTTGCTTCTCTGACTAGTCGACCAATCTGCTTAGTTTTCCGATTTCGATTGCCGACGACTTACGTAGTTTGTTTTTATGCGCTCAATGTTGTCGAGGGAGATTATTTTTTTTTTTTTGCGGTAGTTGTATATCTTAATGCACATAGTTTATTATTCGAATATTCAATATCGCTCCCCGCGCTGAATTTTTATAAAATTGCCATTAGCCAGCCAGATTAGTTCAGCCGAGCGGGGCAAGCGTCTTGTAGTATTTTCGCTGTTTCACTGTTTTGCTGACTCTGTATCATACATTTCTTTAATCTACATAAAGGCTGGAACAGACCAAATGGCTCTTTTTGACGCGTGACGGTCGTCCGTACGTTCGAATTCGAGAACGATTTTCTCGAACTCTGGAACCCATCCCGTGCCAGTGTGAGGCGCCGTGATCAGTTTGGAACAGTTCTATGTTTGCCCGACAGGCTTTCACAGCGAGCGGAAGACAGAAGACATTACCAACTGACCAAAGCTGACTACTGGAAACGCCAAACAAAATACATATTCTGCTTAATTTATCGCGGCAATTGAACCGTTTTTTTTGAAACTATCCTGCAGTATTTTCACACAAGCCACGAAGTCTACCCCGTAAGCCCCAATAGAAATATGTTCACTTTTGTTCGACAGGGCTTATCGATTACGTCAGCGAACGGTCAAATGCCTACCTATATTAAGGGCGTTCCATGGGAAGGCGAGTCAACTCAGGCCAAAATAGCTATATCTATTATTAACCGAAGTCACCTAGGAATACCTGCGATGCAAGCCAAAGAAGTTTCCCTTAGGGATGCCCGGCGAGGGTCGGACATTAGCGAACCGCCGGTCAAAACCTAATCCAAACAAAAAATAGCCATTCTTCTCAGTTCGCGGTAAACTGAAAGTAAACCAGGAAACATATACCATATGCATGGAATAGAATGTAGGGGCATTCGAGAAGGTACCACGTAATTTGTAGCAGGGATTAGTCCATTCTAACTAATTTTACTTGATCATTACTCGTAACGCTTGACCCCCTTCAGCTAGGTCTCGGCAGAGAGCCTACAGTTAGCACTAATGAGCAATAAACTCGATATCGCTTATGGAACTGTACAGTAGCTAGAAATAGCCAAGGAAAGTACAAAAAACCATTTAATATCTATAACCCAGTTAGATTATTACTTATGCGCCTAGGTCAATACCTAATGTTACCTGATTGTAGGCGCATTTTTGCTTCGCTTTATTTCTTTAGGTTTTCGTTTGCTATTAGTTGGTGTAGTCCCTCTCTGCTGTACCAACCTGCTGTCGCCATTCAGATCGCAAAATTTTGCCTCCACCTCAGGCTTCAGTGATAAATATGTCATGTTGCATGACATATGGCTTTTTCAATATTTGCTCTGTTCTACGTTTTTTTTTAACGTCAAAACACCGCGGAAGTAGCCCTGCAGAGCGAATTGCCTCTGAACAGTATTTAAAGCCTTGGAGCTGTTGTCGCACACGCCCCGCATGTCCCGGGGCTTTCTAGCTGCGAGGAGGGGCCAAAAAGATGTGTCGAAAACGTTGTTTTTTTGTCGCCAGATATACGCGACATAAACGCCTATAATCCAAACAAAATAAGACATAACAAACTTTTAGAATAAATGAACAGCCTCTTCTATGGTAACCAATGCTTTACCATCGCCAAACAAGGCACTGTTAAAGACGAGCGTTGAAGAAACGCCCATTACCTACCCATCAGCCTGGTATTGCATGCTGCGATGTCTCATCTCAAAGCACGTCCACCGTTAACTGCTAACCCAAACGAGACAGAGTTTCAGTGACACGAAATACTACTTTTTACCTTTTAATGGTAGCTAATTTGTTTATTTATTCATCGTTCATTGTCGATCTGTACGACCCGGTCTTCGCCGTCGACTTCCGTCTCTTGTGCAATCTGCCGTTCTTCCTTCGGTAAATCATTCGGTTCCCTCGCTCACTCCACTTGCGTTTAGTCAGTTAGTTAACAGCCAAAATTGGGCTGCGGCAAGAGCTGCACTGTCATCCGCAGCTGGGACGAAGGCAGCATCATCGATAGGCAACGGTAGGCAAAAGCGGCGGACATCGAGTGGAGTTGATGTCACATAAAAAAGAACTACTTTACGGCCATGAAGATAGAAGCCGACCCTGCCTGCCGCCACGATCACCAAACGACAACGCCTACCTCTGCTTTTCGGGAAGAAACTCAATAAGGGGGTCTAGCTCGAATAAGGGGAAGTATGTTTTGAAAGTATGTCGGACCGATGGGTGGTTGACGTACGGCGGAGAAAGTCGAAGGCTGGCCAGAGAAACACTGGGCGTCCCCAAGCGGGTTGTTCGGCACGCCTCGCTTCACCAGGACTTGCCTCGCTGCTCGACCAGATCTCTTTCTCTCTCTCTCTCTCTCTCTAAATTTTGCCCCTCTTCCTCAATCTTTTTCTCGTCTATCTGGTTGCACTTTTTCATACAGCTGTTGATCATCAATTCATCTCTTTCGTCGTGTTTGTCTTGGTAAATGGGACGACCGCTCGTTCGCCGCTGTCGCTGCCGTCGTTGCTGCCAGTTAACGTTCTGCCTGCCCGTTCGATCCGCGATGTTCTTTTCTTATACGCCTCTGTACATCGTTCTCTAATGCTGCTACTGCCACCATAGCATATCTGCTTCAAGGCATTGGCATAGAGTTCGCTGGTGACGTTAGTGACGATGCCGGCCTTTCCGGTCTATGCAGCCAGCTACAAATCGCATTTCCTTGTAGCTGCTACATGAAGCCCCAATTCTACTACTTACTTCTGTTATGCCCTTTCTTCGAGAACCACATAGGCCAGAACCATCCTACCCAGTTAGGTGGGATCGGGGTAATTCAAATCCTTTCGGAGCCCTATCTTCTATTGCAAATTTACCCTTGCCACTGTTCGTTCCCTTGCAGTGGGCAGTTCCACTATTTTCAGCGGCAGTTCATTGTCGTTTTAGTCTACCCCCCCCCCCCCCCCGCCATACGGTCGACCGGTCCGGCATAGCTAAATGCTAAGCAGCTCAGGCAAAGAGAAACGTAGAACAGGCAAACAACGTAAAGACTCAGCCAAAGAACTAAACGGAAGATGGCCAAAGAACTAAACGACCAGCCAAACATGCTAGAAAACGACGGCGCTGTAGGAGCCCAGCCCAAAAGAGCTAAGCAGTTATCAAAGGATGACTGCATTTAATGAGGGGCGAACCCCAAGCTAGCATACCAGCAATGGGAAACGAAGCCAGTTCGGAGCCGTTTCAGAAATCCGCTAAAGCCACAACACATTTAGAACGAGAAGAAAACGTTTTACGCGACAAAACAAGTTAACAGTAAAGTCGGTGGGGCACTTAGCTTCCCACTTAGCGCTTTTTGTGCCAGCGCAAATAGCTGTAGATATGGCGGAAGGTAGTGAGGTCCATCACAAGCGCAGCCAAGCACGCTGTCTGCCTGAGAAGGAGCGTCAGGGCGATGCAAGTCTAGGCCTCCGGCTAGGCTTGTGATGAACGAGATAGCCATTACGAGTCAGTCGCTGATTGTCACTCGGAGAGCCAGGTGGGAAGCGCTTGGGGCCTTTCCCTAACTCAGCTAATGACGCAAGCAAAGGGGAGCTTCACGGAACCAGCTGAGCGGAGAAATGCTGAGAGGCAAACTGTCGATATCAGAAGAAATTGGCCTGGCCGTGGCTTGCAAACTATTCTTCGTGCTGCCTTAAAAATAAGCTATATGTATA
>NW_019212963.1:0-77534 GCF_002532875.2 Varroa jacobsoni
ATGTATATATATACAAAGCAAGTGTAGAATTTTGTAAGTAAACTGGGTGAGAAGAAACGGCAGTTGAGAACGCATTTAAAAGGCAAAGAAAAGAAGATGGGGTATCGTGATAGGTAAGAGCGGAAATGATAGTTAGAGCGAAACAGCTATGTGTATTACAAAGAAGGCAGAGCGCACAAATGATAAATAGAACAGTATTATTTTCAAGCGGCTAAGTTACTTTTATTTTTTCTGTCCAAGGCGTTCGGATGGTTATCGCAAATCCAGGCCTTTAGAGTGCTTACTTTAGATGTACAAATTGAAAGACCTCGCAACCAACGACAAGGTATTTGATTAAGAAGGATGTTAGCATAGAATAAAAATATGTTAAAGCCTTGTTAGTATTTGCATCATTGTCTCCAATGTACATTCGCTTTTTTCCCCGTTGTTGTTGAATTATTTCTGCTAACGAAGACGGCGCCGTATTATAATTATGGCCTTGTCATTACTTTATTTGTATATATTTTACATTTTATACCATGATAGGTTTGTTCACAGGTTTTGCCTTGCGGTCGCCGGATGCATCCTACCAAACTACACTGATTTTAATAATTGTTTTTTTTTATGAAGTAAAACTCTAAATATATATAAAAATGAATCCACACCGTATCTCAACACAGTAAGTTACATACTGCACAACCTTCTACCTCTAAGTTTCGATTGGCTTCTGTGACGAAAGACTCGAGCGTTACACATTTTTGTCAGAGTTTATGTCGCAAATTTTTTATTGTTATGCTTCTAAACTGAGGTTTTTGCAACAGCTCAAGATTTCTTGTGGAAACAAACGTATTAAAGGAAAAATTTTTAGTATTGAAAAAAATTCTCTGAGTTTTTGATAACCAACAGCAATAATTATTTTAAAAAACATGAGTGGCTTCATCCACGGAACTAAGGGACAAATGAAACAAGGGTTTCATTTGTCTTTCAGTTCCGTGGATATTTTTAGAAAGGAAGCATGTAAAAGAGTCTATCTAGTCACGTATAATACAGAGCAGGTGTGGTCAAATAAAGCCTAAGGCGATCTACAACGTCTATGTTAAAGGTGACTCATCAATACATTTAACTTCTAACTTTTAAAGTAATACTTGTAAAATGCTGCTTATTAATTATCATCCTGCCATAAACTCGACCCACAACAGAGGTCGAAGATAATTGCTGCCCTTTTATTTCTATCATTCGAAAGGGTGAAGCCTAACGCAAACCGAAAAGGTCCAGATTTAATCATAAAGCTTATTGGAGAAAATCATAAAAAAAATAATGCATTTATGATGAAATATTATCCAATCGCATCCAGCCAAAATGAGTTATTTCAGGAAGGGAATGGCTTCGGACAACGAATCCTGGCACACCAGGTATCGGAAGTGCAAACAAAGAGTAGCAACTTCTTTTAAAGCTAGCGTTGATGGGGTCAAGGCGTAGTTCGTTGTTACTGTTTAGAGAACTGACCTTTTATTTAGCTTGAAACGAAATTTAGTACATTATAAGATATACTAATGTCAGTTATAATCCATATATAGTTGTTATTTTCTATTATAAAACAGCCATTGAATTATTCGTAACATCTAGAAAGCTAGACGATCCGTTTCCATATGTTCATTCCGTATGTTAATTAATACTTGCTGAGTATAAAGAATTTATACAATGTCTTGTCGAGCTCATATGGGGTGCAGAGGACACCTATATCAAATTTCTTCACATTTAAAAAAATCAAGAAAAATCGAGTTATCTAAACCAATGAGGATGAAGTGACTGATATCGATGAATTACAGAAAGAGCTTCGCCGAAATAGAAGCCATCTGCATCTCTTCTGTCAGACTACAGACTGATGTCTACCACCGACATCCACAATCAGTTAACCCTGGTCTTTAATTACTTCCATGTCCGCGGATGGCGTATTGGGTAAGCTGTTGCCTAGCTCATCTTAAGGGTGGTCTAGATTTGAACCCAACAATAAGCATTTTTCGTTTCGTACTGGTAGCCAGACGTCTGACAAAATACCTAACGGCTGGAGCGCTGGACGGTAGGCACGAACTAATCGCACGAACGTAGTTGTCCAGGAAAATATTTCCAGCTACCCGCACTCATCACGATACTGCGGATTCGGAACGTCAGCTACTAATCCAAAAGTTGTGGAATAGAAAATGCATGAAAGCACTTATTCGAAAAAAAAAAAAGTAAAAAAATATCCTAAAAACTACCCAACCCATTAATAAGACTTAATTGGAAACATTCTGAACCACACGTACCTGAAAGCTAGCTTAGCCCACTGTTCAATATAGTACAACTGAATTACAGCTTAGTTATAGGATATTGGTTCTCTGTGCTTTCCATTTCTTGCATGGAATTGCAAAACTCTTCTCCACTGTTTTAGTTCCTTGGTCATTTCGAGAGAGCACGAGTTGCCGAATTGATTTACGATGCATGTGAGGGTCGTGCAACAGAGGCGCTATCTATCTATTAACGTAGTATGCTTTGCGCTGGCTTCTAGAATAATCCGAGTGAAGCTTATAGTGAAGGTCTGTGAGCTATGATCGAATGCAAATAGCACTGGGATGCGGGCCTTTAAGCAAGCCTCCTTGAAGCCATAATGCCGAGAGAGAAGGAACTGAACGATGGCTTTCGCTTTGTAAATGTCCTCACTCATACAAGATAAAAGTTCGATCAGATACTTGAGAGTAACTATTCATAGCTCAAGCCACACCTTCCCTTCGAATTCCCTGTAAAAAAAAAAAAACTCACAAGTCCTGCAAAAGCCGAATCGTCCACTGCTTAGACTGACGATGTAATGAATGATACGAACCAGCATCTAATGGGAGTGGCAGGTGCTGGCAAAATTATTATACACTATCTTCACTTATACAGCATAACATAAAAAATACCTAGCAAAGGGTGCAAAGCATCTAAATGCCTATCGTCTGAGTATGCATAGTTCGACTTTGAATAATCGTGTGCAGAGAACGCCGTAAATGTGCTGAGGACGGCACTGCTGAGCAGTGCCCTGAAAGAATATGACGAATGACGAATATGAGTCGTCTTGACAACTACGAAATTGATAGTATTAAGCTTCTCGCAGCTGCTATTCCAAAACACTCAAGAGATAATTCACTTTCGTTATTAACACATAACTAACGAAATCTACAAAAACCTTGGGAGACTGCACTGTTAACTGCTTTGTCATAAAAAATTCTAAGTAAATCGTACTCGTTTATGAATATGGGTCGCTTTATTGAGGCTGCTGTACTGTTTCTCGGTGGGGGGCAACCCATCCGAAAAAATGCACTCATAGGAGACAACCTGTATTTGGCCGGCCACTGCAGCAGAAAACTGTATGCACACTTGCGAAAAATCCAATGGCAAATCTCGGACAAATACCTTCGTAGTATGGAAACAAATTTTTGTTTTGGCCCAAAGAGTTTAAGTTGCAAATAATATTTAAGCATCTTCATATGGGCTCGGGAGAACTGTGCTCTCCTTGATCTCATAGGCAGTATTTTAAGTACTCAAGGTAAATCATTTCCGGCCATGTAGTCCATGCCAAAACCTCATCCTTGTAAGTTATCCTTTGGCATAATCTAGGTGAATCAAGCTGAAACTATAAAACAAGTTAGCTAATAACTCATAGTACTAGATTCATGTATTAACTGTATACGCCCGTACTCAGTTTCGCATACTATGGATAAGATGCCAGGTTTGAAAATTTAATAGTATAGAGTTATTTTTCGTTTACCGATGAGGGTCGATATATCCTTATGGTAGCATTACGTTTACCAAACTCTGAAAACCTGAAGAATTGTTTCGTACAATGTTTTTTGTTACAATAAAACGTTGCTCAACCACTTACTACTTAGTCCTTCAAGCTTTTACCTGAAGATGTTAGCAAAATATATGCCTAGACAACATAAGACATCTTGTCTCTTATATAATGTTATCACTATCATTACAAGTAAGCAAAATAAACTAGGTCCTACTCAAAAAAATTGCTGAACAGAAATACGCTTGTTAGATAGACAAATAAAGAATGACGATTGAGGCACCGTACGTCACAAAGTTTATCGCATACATCTCCGGCCAATATGGACCAAAAACACGGTGCTTAAATGCCACTTAATTAGAGATTAGTACTACCCAACGCCACTTCTTGCCGCAAAATGATTGTTATGAGCTTTGGAGGCCGCGAAAAACTACGGAAAATCATTAACAAATGTCCTTGACCCTGACTCGTTGTAGCAGTTTACCTGTTTCTTTTGTTTACGCATATGGAAAGCTGTAAAAGAACCACTTTCGGTCAACAAGGTAGAACTTCTGAAAATAGCAAGAAAACAAAATAACAGAAAAGGCGTCCGTTACAACCATATACACTACAGACAGGAGATTGCCGATGCGGGCGCAGGGCGGTAATTGGGGTGGCTGGGAGTTTATGAACTTTGTCGAAGCTTCTTACTATACAATGGCAGTCTTGATATATGCGCTTCACTCACATATAGCGAATATCAGAAAGCGACAGCAATAATTTAGATTGTGAGTAGAACGATTTGCACTTGTTAGCTCTCCATTTATGCGTCAAAAAGTGTCTGATGTTGTTCCTTGGCGCGTCGCCATCCCTGTTATAATGAACTGAGTGTTTTGACGGAAAAACGTCCTCGAAGCGTGGCTTTTTTTTTCTTCGGCGTATTAGAAGCGAGGTGCATTATTGTAAGATCTGACAAGTAGTTTTTACGTAAAAGAACGGAGGTGGCGCTCCGTACGCGGTCGAATGGTCGGATTGTCCGAAATCATTTTATTAGAACCTTTTGCATGCAACGTTGTAGAACTCGCTGCGCATGTGCCGTTGGTTAATCAGTGGACGATCCGCACCTTCGTTAGTCCTGCTCGGTTTATCCTCGCACTAGTCATGTTTTAATTACATTTGCTGAGAGTGTATCTCGACACAGCGCCACCTGTATGTAATATCCGCTCGCATATACACGTCGAATATAGTCTACGAAAACGAGATTCATTTTTGCATAAAATATATGCTATATTATAGTTGTAGTTGAAGATACGGACGTTAGTCACAGCGACGAATCACGGCCTTGTTGATCGACCAATCAAATTTCATCTACACTGCGTAATGCTGTACGGACATTGGCCTTACCTCACCTGGTAAATCGAACAGATTTCTCCCCACCTGTAATGCCGATGTAAATATTACTCCCCTTTTTACACTGTCATTATAGGTGACAAATACGCAGCCATCATTTAGCTAGGATCGTGCCTGGTGACAAACGGGATAAGGAATTCTTCTGACAGTGATCTGATCGATGCGCGTCCCCGTCACCTGTAGCGGACCTGACGCATCTGAAGCACCGTATTCATCTAATGCTATTAGATAAACATTATCGGACACAACTATAACGTTGGTGAGATCACTGGGTAGCGACCGGAATGCATATATATATATGTTCCCGCTGTGGGGAAGGCAACGACATACAGACCTTCTTGGACTCCGGTGATAAATCCGCGATTGCTCTCGGACTTGGCTAGCCTACGCGATGCATTTTTGAAAAGGGAAAGGCGCTTAAGGATAGAAGGTGAAGCATCGAGGACTGTTATTGATGCAGCTTTACGTCAGGCAGCTTCTTTTTGCCTTTGAGAAACACATTACACACGAATAGGGCCGCCTAGAATGACGCGTGTTCGGATACGTTGTCCATTATGTTATCGTACCCTGTCTTCACAGGAGCCTGATGGATCCTTGACGCTTATCTAAGCAAATGGATATACATCGCAGAATTTTGGGATGACTTAGGATGAAAACACGAAAAATATCTCAGACGAAAAGGTACCTCATATGTATTCTATATCTTGGTTCGCTCTCTAATCGGATATTAATGCTGATATTTAAAGTAGATCTACGAAGTAGCGCTTATTACAACAATAAAATGTTCTATGTTATAGAAGCGTATCGCCTTAACAGGCCTATATAGTTCGTAATTAACTCTAATTTACCTCGCCTGTTGTGGCACCTATCGTCCGAAAAAGAACCTTTTTAACGTAAAATGATGCACAAAATAAACCAGAGCACGCCTACGAGCATAAAACTTTAGTCCTATCATACCCGGGTTTAGCAAGAAGATACTCCCATACAATATAGGTAGGGGCTAGACGTACTACGTAAAGGCATTCACAACTTAAGCCTGTAGACTGAACAGATGGGTTGTATATTTTTACTTATCATTGACACTGCGGCTGGCCATTACGACAGTGTTTCTATAGCCTCATACAGCTAGAAGTAGAAAACTGTACCAGATAATCAGCGTATACGAGGCGCAGACTATGGCTAGCGGGTAGGTATTGTGGAGTGACACTGCTTAGTTCATTAACACATATGCTTTTGACAGACATACTATTACGAAATAAATAGGCCATAAAACCGGAGCTTTTCTTATCCGCCTAATGTCACCATCGCATGTTGCTTGTTAACGGAACGTTTAGGCTACATGTGCCGGCCTGATGACTAACTGACCTAGATTCCCTTTCTCAAGACGAGGATATCAATGGTTTTTAAACGTAAACTGGCGAACGTCTTTTTTAAAAAAAAAAAAAAGTAAAAATTCGTTAATTTTTTTGCTAGAAACTTAGCGAAGGAACGTCTTTTTAACGCCTTTGCGACCACTTTAATTCACGTTTCGTGCAATATAGTGAGCGACGATAAAAATAAGAAATCGATTTGACCTAAATCTTGAGCCTCATAGGTCTCCGATGCCAAGCACAGAAATGAATTTTTTCAAAAGCCTTGAAGTTCTTCAGCGTGTCTCACATATACATTTACAATACTATAAAAAAAGGCAAAGAAAGAAATAACGAAAATGTAGTTTTCGTGCATACCGAGGAAAGAAATGACAACACCAGTAAGTTTGATTGACAACCGGCTTATTTAGCTCGGACGGTGAATCATTAGGGGAAATACTTGACAATTAATCCAGCCCTGCACTGTCTCATTCGATCGCTATTTGTCTGGCGTAATTTGTATAGACACGGTTTTTTAACAAGATGCGCCCGGTTCATAGGGATATTCAATTCTACTCGTCTCACATTATTCGCTTGTTAGTATTTTGCTATCGGAGATTGAGTCGATCTGGCGTTTAGCGTAAGACATTGAGCTATTTGACGCACGCACACGGGTAGTTCCATACGTTGACTGAATATAATATGGACTAAGACTCACTAAAATCAATCACGTATGTATATATATATGTAATGCTGACTCGACAAACGTATCGTTTTAAGCAGAATTACTATTGCGGCTTCGCACATATTGTTCAAAAATTATTCCGTGCAGGTAGTCGTGCATACACGTAGTGTGAACTGGATTGCTGTGTTAAATGGCATGGTACACGAAAGGGTTACAGATTTTAGGTTATACTCGAAAGCCTGTGGACGCACCTGTCGGCCTATTTCGGCCATCGAGATCTATGCTTCCTTGAGATGGGGGAATTGACAGACCTGGCTGTTTGTTTGGTGGAAAACTTTTTCAAAGCGGAAAATTATGTGCTTGGCTGCACTATGTATGCACATATTGGAATTAGTGCGGGTACGTGGACTTCCAGGTTGCTGGTAACGTTTTCGTCTTTAGATGAGTTTTCTACAAGTCGAAAAATGAATGCTTCCAACGGTATTTTCTTGCAGGAATTGCGCTAACGTCATTGCCGCAAATGTTTCGAGCTTAACAATTTGATGTCGGACACTGACATAATTCAGGTTGCAAGCAAGTTTGTGGCTCACTCGTTTACCAAAGCCAAATTGGGCTGATAACATCGACAGACTGAATTCAGAACAATGGCCCCGTACCGTAATAACATTTGCGATTGGACTACTTTTTGTCATTGAAACAAACGCGAAATTTAAGGGAAAAGATTGCCTGGACAGAATCCTTAATTCTTCGGCATCGTTTACTTAGCGACCTGAATAAGCGGTGACCGAAAATTCTAGCAATACGGCGTCATCATATACTTGTTCAAGTAGGAGCACAGTCTGATAAAAATGGCACACATTTAAAAAACGTGAGTAATAAAACCATAAAGCTTATTTTTTCATATTTACAGTAATACATTAATGGATAGATATTTGGTGCGAGGTTATGCGCCTTACGTAGATAGCTCTTACAGGAAGCTCATAGAAAATAACTGTCTTTTAAACAAAGGCGCCAATAAATACCTAAAGATCCGCTGTCCAACTTTGTGTAAATCCATAAATAGAACCGCGTTACATACAGTTTTTAATTAATATGGAACTCGATTCCCTACTTTTTCGCTAATTTATTCCACTTTCTCTTTATGATTAGTTATGCATCGGGAGACATGTGTCAGCTTTTATTATTACAGAAAGAATTTTTAATTTTAAAGCAAAAAGGAAAGCAGGAGACGACGACAATAGGGTCAATTGTCACTGTGGTCAAAACATATTCTATTCGTATATAACATCTAATTCATTCTTTCCAGCTGAATATTTACTTGAATGGTGGCAATACACTTATTAGATAATATCCTGTTAAATGGTTAAAGCTTTAAGTTCAAGGAGCTCTTTCTTATGGCTGACCTTCTGTGCTAACCTTATTTCTAACACGCAATCTTCACATTTCTATCCTGCACAGTTATCCTTAGAGTTCGCCTCAGGTCATACTCAGGCATTTGAATTAGCATGCTAGTTCGACCTTCTAATATTATTTTGTCGAAGAATCATATACATTTCGATTGAAATATATTTAACATGTGAGACGGTCACAGTATCTACCATGAAAAGGCCGTTAGTGAATGATCGAGAGCGATCTTGGATGCCGGCAAATCGCCTTCACACGATGATAACAAATTTCTCGGTCAAAAAAAGCTCAAGATATAACTATAAACATATGTAGTCAGCATTTATTTGAAAAGCTGCGTTACTTAGGTCACCTATATTCTTTTCCTCTTCTTCAGAGATAGAAAGCAACCTTTAGGAGGAGGAGGAGGAGGAGGGAGAAGCTAGAAATAGCCTTGTACAGGATTCTCTCAAACCTTCTCTATCACTGCCGGAATATAGTTAACAATTTCTCTTCTCCGACTTAAGTATCTTGTAATTTAATGAATAAGTATCTTACACATCGCAGAATAAGTGTCTAGTATCTCATTGTTGATTATCATGCCGAAAAAGATTCGCTTTTTTATGTCTTAAATGGCTAGACTTTGCTCTACCCCAGGTCCCAAGTAAGTTTTGCAATTTGTTAAGCGACTTGAATCCTGATTTTTCAGCGTAGCGAGTGAATTGTCAGATGCCTCAAAAACGATGAGCGTAAAGAGGCAAAAGTATCAACTCGGCAGGCATCGTAATAAATGAACAGGAATTTTCTCCTGTACAGGATACGTTAGGTCGTCGTGCAGAAAACCTTAGGTCAACCATCTGCTTCGGATAATCAAAGAAGCGCTTTGCATCAGCCACGACATCATATGCGTATGCTGAACCCGTCAACACTGCGAACGAATTGTTTATGTGTGAAGGTAATGTGCGCTCTTTGGCCATTATTGCCAGATTTAATTCGTTAAACCTCTGCCAAGCGTCGGTTTCGCTAGAGTCAGTGTGAGAACTTTTGCTTCCAAGACACTGATCACATTCATCTACGTGCTGCCAGTTTTAGTTACGGTCTGTTACAGTTTTCAAAAGAAGCGCCAAATGGTCTACTTTAAACTAGTAACAAAGTATTCGCACGCTCTTAGAAGGGTTTTTACTTTAATTAATTGTTAATGAACAGACATTCTGTGAACAGTTACGACATAGAGGCCCAGAAATAGATTATACAGTCACCGGACGGTTTGCTTGCTAGAAACTGCGGTCAAATAGATATTTTTACCTTTGTTGCAAGGTCTGAAATCTACTTTTGGTGTGGTCTTAGGTATATAGCGTCGCGCTTAAATTAAGGAAAACTTTGGCAGTTTGTAGAATGCGGTCATGCACTACTTTTGTGTTAGACAAGAGCAAATTCCTCTTGGCTAACAAAAGTGCGTCGTTGCCGTCAGCATTATGCCATCTTTATGTGCTAAGCGAAGCGTCAGCGAGAATATAAACTGCTAGAGCTAAGAGTGTGTCGCGTCGCAAACAAGTATGCCAGTGCAAGAAAAGCCGGCAAGAAAAGAAAAAGAAAAAGAAGAAAACAGAAAATCTATTATAAAGAAAAAGCATTGCGGACGCCAAAATTAATCAAGATCATCTAAAAGTGCTTTCTAAATGAATCCTCTGTTTCATTAGCGAAGAAGCCATACGATGCCAACAGATTGTTTAGAAATACCTCCGGTAACGTGTAGCTCCCTCGCGATCCCTTGATGTAGAGAAACTCCCGAAACACATACTCGAAGCTCTTCTTGTACCTGATGTAGTGAATGTAGGGAATTATGTGGTGCATCTGGTTGAAATTCTTTAGTCGATAGTACAATTTTTTTGTTCTTTTAAGAGCATGGACTGTGGTTTAAGTATACTTACAGCCCTGCACGGACAGCTCAGATAACCTTTAGATTTATGGATGGCATACAGCCCGCATACTACGTTTAAGCCCCCGTTTGTATGACGATCTCTCGAAAAACGTGTGCGAACGGCTGGAGACCCGTTTGATCGTCGACAGAAAACGCCAACTATACAAGTGGCCAGCGCACCACAGCAGCAGAGAGGCTTGATCGATTAGCTTCTCGGCACCCATAAATCACGTTTCGGAGATGTTCGCGTCAAGGGATACGATACCAGGCGCGGTATCCTTTTTCATCGCAACGTGGGGGAAGGGAATCTCAGTACAACGCTATACCCTTTTATCAAGCTTCACAGTGGAGGGTCTAATGCAAGGTCTTGAGAGCCTGCGCTAAGAAGAAAGCCGCCAGTCTACGTAAGGTCTGCAACAAGCATCGATGATCCTGCACCTTCTGGGTCCCTATGGCTGATATTGCGAGAGCACTAACGGTTCCGCGGAATGCGCTGTTCGCGATGGTCTTTGACTTCAAGGCAGTCACAGATTTAGGGTTGAAAGTAGATTCGACCCAGGCAAAGGAAATAAATTTTAAAAAAAAGAAGTAGGGCAGCTACCGGCATCTTGTGTCTTGCCAGGTCGCTTCTTACCTATGCAAACCGGTTTCCGTACTTGGAGTTGCTCTTCTACGCGAAGGGCAGAGGTTTGTTTCGCTGCGCACGTCACCGAAAAAAGCGGGAAGGCAATGTTAGTTGCATGAACGATTAATCGCTTTTTTCGCAACCGCTCGACCGATCTTAAGGAAGTACCGATCGCAACGTATGAGATAGGCATCAGGAGAGAAGATCTCACAGTGAAGAAGCTCGAACAATCAAATTGCGTTAAAGTTTCCTTTTCAAAAGAGTACTAGTATTACACATTGTGATCCGGCTCGTTACTGTTTCCCTTTCGAGGACCTACACAGTCGTTTTGAATTCCCAGCAACGGAAAGGTCAACGTTGAAAATTGGGAGGGAAAATTCTTGCAGGTTGACGGGGTTTTTTCTGCTTGGAATGTCGTGATGAATAACGAGTTAAAAGGAATGAGCAGACAAAGCAGGTACGTTGTCACTTGTGTAGCCGTACATGGTTTCTACCACAGACTCTACAGGAAACCAGGTTTCGACGAGCCTGTGCATACATGTAAATGATCTAAATGCAGAGGAGACTGAAATATTATGCCACACGTTGTCGTCTGGTATTATCTTCACGGTATCTCGCGGATCTTTTTAAAATGTTACAAATTCAGCAAGACCCGCATAATTCATATGACGTAAAATACTTTAAACTACTCTGTATACTCTCTGTGATATTAAGCTATTATGTTTTTGATTTGTGTATATGATACTTCGGACTACTATCAATAAAAATGAATAAATAAATTGGATTATTGTCCGCCTTCTACTGATCGACCTAAATTTCTGATAGTATAGGAACTTACTTATGTGTGCTTATTTCCTTTAGATAGAATAGATACGCAAGAATTCTAAAAGAATCATTTCGATTCGTTAATTAGCTTGAAGCGTTCCATTTGCTTTACCACGTGATAATAGAGCGCAACTTCAGACCATTCTTCTAGGGGTTGTCAAGGGAGGCACTTCGGGGACACGCTATACTTCTTGACCTGGATTGACATCAGTCCACACATAGATCTCCATCAAACACTCAAATAACCAGCAACACAAAGGCAAGCGTCTTCGGAAAATGAACAAATCCTGAAAATCATCGCGCTATTATGTTTTGTGTCCTTGGAACATGGTTCAGCCACTAGCTTCGATGCCTAGTGCACAACCTGGTGCACGATTGAACCGAACAATTAGGCTCTAACGTATTGCATGTATCTTCAATGTAATTAGTTGTTTGTGTCGAAAAGGGAAGTTCTGCGCGAATTGTTTACTATCGTAATTAGTACATATTTAGCTTTTAGTGCTAATAAAGCTAATGTAATAGATTCATCGATAAGCGTAACTAAGGAAAAACTAAGCGTTCTTTCTTAATACCAAATGAAATTTAACTGACAAACGCTAGTCAAACGTTTTACACAGAATCGATTTACACTGGCAATTTGTAGTAAGGTTGTAAGGCTTCAGTGGTAACTGTCAAGGAGCAATCCTGGCCGGAAACTTCGTCGGAACTTTGTCCAGGACGTCAAGAACTGCCTGGACCGCCCGGGTGCAAGAATGAATCCTTCTCTCACATAACTTAAAGAAGGCAACATTTAAAGTTACTTCTCCATAACTGGGAAGGCTCCGTCGAAGATTTGCACCCATTGTGATCCAGTGGCCTGTCGAAGAAGCCAGAAAAAGTTGAAAACAAAAGGGGAGGTAGAATTTTAATAGTGGTTTCAAAAATAGACATGCAGCAATTCTTAGATTTCATAGGCAGTACCATAAGCGGCTGGGCAATTTGCTAACTGATTGCAATATTCAAAAACGAAGGACGCCTCGAATAAATCTATAATAATAATATTAAATAAACTATGTGAACTGGAAACACCCTCAAATAATTTCAAAGTCGTGGTTTTCCATATGTCCAGTATGAATACGTCATGCAGACCTATGTGCATGTTCCTCCTGTGTGGATAGGCACTCGCAATACCTATACAAATCAATTTTGGTTCATTTCTAGCCTGTGAAAACAAAAAAGCTAAACCATTACTTTTCCATTTTGGTTCAGCTATGGCCAGTGGTACTATTCAGACAAAGTTATAAATATCCACTAATAAGCAACTAACGAAGAATTCGCTTCAGGACGAGGTCATTAAAATGCATTTTCTTTTAGTATCACCTATACCAGCAATACAGGTTTATTCCAAAATAAATTCATGACCTTTATGCAAGCAGGAATGAGTTAACTTACTATTATCAGCTGGTCGCATCGGCTTTGTTTATCATCCTGACGTTTCTCCGTCCCCAAACCACAAACTAGACGCAAAACCTCGTAATGCTTTGCGTGAGCCTATATATATATATATATATATATATAGACTTCTAGTCAAAATCATCCAGCTAGAACCAATGAGCTCGATTTACATTTTCATTAAATATAAATTGTTTTATTTAAATATTATACATAGAGTGATATATATATATATATATATATATAGGCTCACGTACTCGAATGGATTTGTTTTGAGTTACATGACATATCGAAGGAGAATGTTTATAAAAAAATTACCTTGTTTACAATGCATGCATACACGGTTTTAGAACGAATATTTTTATTTTGGTCGACTTCGAAACACTTCCGTTGAAACAACGTTGCAATTTCTTCCTTATGATACACAACTATATCCGTTTAGCGTTTACTAGGTTAGCGACTGGTTTCGTCGACCGAGAGGGACTAGACGGTATTGTCTATGGCTTTTAGCTTCAATTTAAGCTAGAGGTCCATAAACAGCACCAATATGAGCGGGTCTTCCTTTGGACATAGCACGTTTGCCCGCGAAGTACTAGGCACGCCTTGTCAAGAACTTTGAGAATAGTTTATTCCGACGGCTTCGACATAAGTGACGGATATGCACCCACGGATGTTGGACACCAGGTCCTTCTTCGGGCATTCGAAGGTTTCGTCTAAACGCTGTTAACAACTTCTACGTAGCCTTGATGTCTGCTAGCAGGTTTCAGCTGTATTCACCGAATTCCCTAGGGGTTACTGTATCACAGAATGTTAGGTTCCATAGCAATATTAGTTAGGTTCGTATAAAGAACTATGAAACGAAGTGCGTAACAACGAGGTCGTCGAAGGAAATCCATTTTAGCGGGACAGAAATCGCTCCTTCACGATGTTCTTGCCATTGATCTTTCCGCGAATTCTAATAGAATGGGATGCCTTCATTTGCTTAATTGTATTACTTATACTTAGAGATAGACAACTGAAGCAAGGAGAGCCTCTGGCGAATCAGTGGGAGCCATCTTTTCAAACATCTGTTGATTTTATAGCACCATATGTTCTCAAATATGCTATACACTTTGTCGACAATCACGTTGGCATAATGCCATTTTACTCTATCTTTATTAAGCCTAAAAAGAACTTTTTAACAAACAAGGTAAATATTATGGAGATTTCAAACGTGTGCATTAGAACCCGATACAATTTTGTGAAATCGCAATTCTAGTGTAGTTTGATATTAAATTATTATGAACTACGTACTGCGATCGTGCTGCGATACTGAAGAGCAATAATACACACCCTGCCACCCTAACTTCCCAAAGAATGTTGAAGCATATATAATTAGATTGATGGCAATTTAAAGGCCATTTGAAAAATTATAGTTCTCACCCAACGTTTCGTAAAGAAAGATTACCTGTAGGAACTTGAGACGAACAATTAATGAATTATTAGATGAACTTACTTGGTGGGACACGTCAAGTTTGCAAAAAAACAAACCAGTAGTAGTAATTGAATAGAAGCTACCTGTTTGAGGCAGGGCCGACACATTATACCTATGAGCGCAGAGACTAATTTCCTTTTACTGTGAACTTCAAATTGGTTGATCTGAATCTGCCGCATCGATTTTACTAGTTCAGATTTTCATATACTAAATTAGAAAAAAAAACATGATTTAAGATGTCGAACAAACACTGGATGGCTTTTTGGCTATCGAGACCTACGGGCAATCTTTCTAAAGCCTGACTTCTCAAATCTGACTCCGAGAAATCTGGCTGAAAGCGTTGATACTCCTCTCAAATTGTAAGATACCTTGATACTGTGAACTAATTTTAAACAAACTAATAGCTCTGTGAAAAGAGTGTGGAAATTAATTTAAAAAATTAGCTGGAAACTCGGCGATTTTCCACAAGGGTCTGGTCGGAGCCACAATATACTTAACACACTTCATGTACTAATTGTGTGTTAAGTAGGTTTCGTAAAAACAGTAGATTGACACAAAGTAGCAGGTTATACTTGAATGATTCATGCGACCACCAAATTTACCTCATTACCTCGTCAACATGAAAAAATCCGGGTAACACGCATAATGCAATTTGACGATGAAAAATGTTGTAATATGAAATAAAAAAGACGAAGAACTACGATGAACAAACATACTGGGACGCATTTTTGATATTACCCCGATGTTCAATAGGAAATTAGAAAAAATAGGAAACAATAGGAAAACAATTGCTGATACTAACATTGGTAAGCGATTGAACCTGCCTTGTAATATGGGCAATGAAATGCATAAACGCATTTTACAAAAGCTTTTAAGGTTATCATTTAAGATAAAGACTTGAAGGATCTAATTGATTGGTCATTCAGTGCATCGTAGCACTCTTGGTCAACGAGCCTTGTCTGGTCACAAATTCGAATACACAATTAAGTATCAAAATAAGCTTTGTTTCATTTTTGTATCACGTGATTGAAGCCAGGTAAATAAACTTGAATGGTATCAACTCTTCTGGCCGCGTGGTTACAATATGTGAGGGAGCTATTCTCGTACGATTTGGAGAATTCCGCTAAATCGTACTGGCCAACTAGCTCAAGGCGCTAAATTTGAAAACTCTTGAACTTCAACAGCGACATAATGAATCAGTGACAACTAGAAATAGCATTAAGAAACAGTATGCGTTTACCCTTACTCTACAATATGTAAAAGCTGTTGTCTTGTCTTACATTAAAAGTAAGTGATTTACGAAGTAGGAATCGCTAACGATATATCTCTCTCCAAAGTCTGCTTGCAATAGCGGCGAGAGAAAAACTGCTATATATATATATATATATATTAATATTGTGTCGAAAATAAAATAACTTGAATATGGGCTTAAGAGTCTTTAATTCTAATCTATGCAATTTTTCATTATGGTCTCTTATTTAATGCGTGCGTTAAAAAAAAATCGTTATTTATGTTTTATGTTTTTTTTTTTTATACTTTCAACACCAAATAGATTGGCAGGATGTATCAGGCTAAGTAGTTCGAATTTTGCTGTACACGAAATATACGCACCATAGTATTATCAAAAACATACACCTTGTAACAAACTAGCACACTGCTTATCGAAGGCACTTGCGGCACTGCTTGGGCAACGGCTGTTCGAAGAACCTGTATTTAGCTTGGATGTTGGTTATCGGAGAATCGTTGAACTTTTTTTTTTTAACATAAATTAATATTCTATTTATATGTCTTACACGAACGATACCACTGATATGGCTCACGCAGTCGAAGTTACGCTAGAAAATAAAGAATTCGCACCTTTGATTCATCCTGTAATTTTCGCGTTGCATAGAGATTTCAGTCCTCAGTCATTCACGAAATACTATAACGAACTAGTTTAAAAGTTCAATAAAATCGCGCCCACATACAAGCAAAAGCGAACATGGTTTCGAGGATTGTATTGTACAATTATGTGGTCGGCGCATGCGTTAGCATTTGACAAAATGTCCGCCTAACATACCCCTCCAACAGAGCTTTCCCAGATATTTGAAACATTGTTACTATCTATGTATGTCGAGCCTTCATCTCTTGGAACGTGTGGTCAATATATCAACACTCAATTTCGCTTCTTTGGCTTCAGTGAAAGGAAAATTACGTAACGGTTTCGTTTTGTTAGATTTTTCTGCCCATCGACATTCCACCAGCTTCAATACAATTCCCATTTCTTATGCTCCCTTGACACCACCGAAAGAAGATATGAACGGACAACTTTGGTACGTTTACGAGCGTTCATCGTTGGAATGTGTAGCTATAACAACTCTAGCGTTGCAGCTTGCCCTGCCATTATTCCTGGCACTTTCCCCATTCATTCCTGATCTCCCTCATTTCCACCCGCTCTTTATATGTATCGGAGCCACTGGATTGGGATTTCCTTTGATTCTCGAACTGCCTGCATCAGCCGTTTGGGTCACTTTTGAGAGCACTTTGGTGGCGTGGATGCTGGGGAAGATCCAAGCTTTGCGGCCATCCCCACCTCAGTTTCGCCATAACCCCCCAGTCGGCGGACATCCAGACGATTCGTTCTTTGCTCCATATACGTATAACATAGTATATTCAATGGGTCTGATACGTTGCGCAATTATGCGCATAGTAAAAACAATAGTCAGTCTTTTGGGGCCAAATGCCCCAACGCTTCCTAGCAACTTATCCAGTCAGCGGCAGCTTACCTTTTCGGTTTTGCGTTGTAGAGGTCGTTTAGCCGATCCAGTGTTAGGGCAGCAGCGGATTCTGGACCACAGAATTTCCTGCTTGTCGATCGGCTGCGCATCACCTCCTCACGCTCACTGTTCATCCTGGCCTGCGTAGACATTTACATACGTCAACGCGACTATACCTGACATATATTTGCATTAAATGGGAAAAGCGTTTTTCTTCAAGGAAAACTGGATGCTAGAGGGAATGTCCCAAGGAAAAAACAGTGAACGGGTCAGGTTCGCATCTATCTGCCCTTTTCTGCACTGAATCAGGGACTAGCACGGGGTTCCCCTTTTCTTTGAAACATGGGCGATCTTTTTGCAGGTGGAGACAGAGGCGGGCTTCGGACAACGAGTTACATAAATGGCTCTATAAAGCATGTTTCCAACATCGCTTCACTGTAAATTAGGTTAGCAAATATTAACTTGCTATGAATTTGTTTTTAAAATAATTATCCTAAAATTACTGTTTGACTTATGTAGAATGCATTTTGCAGCTTCTAATCCAATCAGAGCGTCGAGATTTTGTTCTGTTTACAAAGTAAGCGCATTTTTTGCTAAAGAGAAACGTTGAAATCTAGCTATTGTAGACCAGCATTTCGACTTCCATAGATCGCTAAAACCACACAAAAAATAATAGAATAAAAAACGGTAAGCTTATATTATAAACATATAATAAACAAATAAAAAAACAAATGCCATGTAGCCATTATATTGAAATGTTGACACCCACCGTAATCCTTAAAAGAGCGCATGTAGACTAATCTGCCCAGATGCCTTTCTACTTATCTGCTGGGCTTCGGCAAAATTGGGGACGAAGTCAAATATATCAACGGCGAGCAACATAGCGGACAGACATCAACGATATAGTAAAGCTGAGTCCCACATTCAATGTGGGCTTAACTATTGGTAGCGCAACTTACATTTCTCCAATATGTATGCTTACGTGTATGTACGTGAGCATTTACGCAGTTTAACAGGCTATGTAAACTAACTGTTAAATAAAGGAGAAAACTGTGCAGGTTCTGGGGTATATATAGATTTACTTTACTAGATTAATTTATCTGTGTGTTTATTCAACAAAAACTGCAATCAGTTTCTGCTTGGGTTGTTCATCTCAGTTGCTCTACAGGCAAGTATGAAGCTGTGTATATGTACAAAAGCGATTTTTAGCAACGCGTATATACCGTCAAAATTGTCAGTGTTTCGTAATTATGTGTTTTTTTTTTTTGTTAGGTGTCGTAACCTCACTCTTTACGCAACCTGCTTAGACGGACAGAAAAATGGTTATGACACAATTCCTTGTGGTAGCACTTGACAAACTAGAGAGAACCAAGTAAACACGACTTCTATAATATTTTTGCCTTCATCACAGAACCACTGCTGGGCGCCAGAGTACTGATATGTAAAAGCACTCACCGCTATCAAAGTCAAGCATCACATAGAAGCTTAACGCGAATGTCCCATCTGCTCCCATACGCGGCGAAAGAGATTACAATACCTTTCAATTTTTCGTAGAAGGACATGGATTCGGATAGTAGGACAAAATTTACGGTGCTACCTATACAGATACTTCAGTACATTGCATTTATGATCAATGTGTGAGTGATTAGCGAGCACTGGGACTTTGTAAATAACTGCAATAACACTTCTATTGACAAACGATCGATAGCTGTTTACGGAGTTACATGATTTTTAGCACAGGCTTATTCTTTATTGACACGAAAGACGCGTGTAAAACGGACCGCTTACGCTGCCTGTTTAGACATGTATGTTTCTAAAAAATTATACACAATCTTGTAGCGTCGTCTGGCAGCTCGGGTTCGACTCTGCGATTTTCGCGTCCCAGTACTATCCGAAGCCGACGTCCCTTGGTTTTCAATCCACGAATAGTTAAAAAGGTTCGGGAGGAAAGCCTTTATGGTCCAGGTAATCAAGTTATGTTGTCATAATACTTCCGCCACTCACGTTTGTAAAAGGTATACAAGGACGTACAGTATTAAACATTTCTATATGGCCTTACGAAGGGCTTGACATTTCGATTTGTTCGATTGATACCAGATATTTTCATTGTCTTGCATACAGTTATAAACTTATGGGTTCTGAGTGAGAAAAAAAGTTTGTCAGATTTCACAGATTGTTACGGCGGCTTTTGTTCGGTAGCTTTTTCACATCAGTTTTATTGGAAGACGATCCCTTCGTATGAGTAAATGGAGCACTAATGAGAACAGTTTGAATTTATGGGTATAGGTCGTGGCTTTGGTGGCTAACGAGCTATTCAGTACCTGTATCTTCTGTTTGTTGCAGTGATAAAATGAATTTCGAGCTATCGATAATTTATCTCGTAGCACATAACACTTGAACAACAATGCGCTCTTGGAGAAGCCAATCTGGGAACGTCTTTGTATGTTCCCTCTATGGAGAACACTCCATAGGACTAGAAAAACCCCCAGGATAAGCTAATTGGTTTCTTTCGAGCTATCTCCTTCGCAGTTCGATAGCCTTCTTACTGGCTCGAACATCAATTATTTTAATTGTGCATAGAGCTCTTTCAGATTCTGACCCCTGTGCACCTGTGCGTTTAGTAACTTTTGTGTAATCCTAGTTGAAGTCATTGAAGGGTTTATTCGATTTTAGCTGTAAGCAAGGTACGATGTACGAGAGCGCGCGCTGTCATTTTATGATGGTGTGTAACTTATAAGTAAGCCAAAGTTAATGTGAGAAACATTATCGGAACCACGAATAGCAAAAGGTATTCAAAGGCGTGGAAGAGTACTTTTACAACTTCCATCACGTCGCTCGCATCTGAAGTTCAATTCATCTAATCGTTGTTCCATATCGATGAAGCTTTATTGCTTTTTTCATTATAACATCTATCTGACAAACTTTTAATTATTTTCTGTGCTATTGTTGAAGCTCGCGATAATTTAATACACACTAGGGCAACCCATCTTGCAAAAAAATGCATGCTTATTTTTTTTTCTCTATAACTAACTCTTCAGTCTAACGCTGAAATTCTCTGAATGTGAGTGAGTGCTCAATTTCAATAGAGGTTAAATTCAAGCATATATATGTTAGATGGAAGTGATAGACACTTATACACATCATCGTGCCATCGGATATCTAGACATTATCTTACCGATTGAGCTCATAGATCTGTATATGAAATCAGAAAAACCCAATTTTAATCAGCAGTAATATTTCTAACTTTCAATGTTTTCTCAAAATGCAAGTAAAATCAAAATATCGTCATTACCGTTCAGTCTCGTTCTGGCCTGAATCAAAATATACGTTTCTTGGATGTTGGATAGGCGATTAAATGGAAAATTAGGCATTGTTCCGAATATTGTGCTTTTGTGGCTTGACCGTTGTAAAAGAAAGGTTTCAGCTGATGTTTTTATTAGCGTTAGAAGAGTGAAAATGTAATCTCTTACCACCCCTTTAGGCAAGCCAGAGCCTAGTTCTGATTATGGCAGGGATAAGTTGACTTCAACGAACCTGGCGCGAAGACCATTCATAGCTTAGCGATGAACAAGGTACACTTGCGGTTATGGGGATCCGAAGCGTCTTGAACGAAGCTTTCTTGGCATTGCTTGCGATCGTATGCGTGTGTAAGTGCAGAGTATTTGAGATCTGGGAAGAGGCAGACTTTCAGGCTGGGTGGTCAAAGCTAAACGAGAAATCTGGTCTAAGATTAGTGTAGAGAGGTAGAAGGGCTCGTTCCGCGAAATCTAACAAATAGTTGATTGATACATATTGTAGGCAACATGAACACCCATGAAGTAAAACAACCACCTGGTAGGTTCGAAGTATATGTTTACCGTATCCTCACTGAAGAATCTGAATAGGAAGACGTTAGCATAAGATGTTATGCAACTAAACGAAGCTCAAGAATAGGAGTGCGCTGAAGCCTGTATGAGGTAAATTCATTGGAGTTTGGAGGTTGTTGCTCCAGAGATCCTACCCAATTGTATGAGGGTTGTGTTTGTGGGCACTCAGAAGAGTTTATGCTACACTCAAAGTCTTACAATTGAAAACGATGGTGCTGCCCATTCATCGTCAGATCATTGAAGACACTGGTGGATCGTAGCTAGCCCCGAGCAGAATTAATTGTCCAGTTGTTTATTAATTCAAATCGCATATAAGATCTTTCTGCTTATCGTAAATACCCCACCATTGCGCCATATTGAGAACCAGAGAGACCCGTTGGTAAGTGTACGGGTCGGAATCGGATTATCGTATTTTAGGCTATTACCAAGAACAAATTCTAATCGACTCACACACACACGAACAAACGAAGGAAAATGTACGGTTCACAGACACTTCAGACCCTGGATATTTTTTAGCCAGTTGAAATAGTCACTTAACATTAGCTCGTGTCTTTGATTTTCTACTATTTTACGAAAGGAGTCAAAGTTCTCAGTCAATAATAAGAAAATCAATCTGCCTCTAGGTAAGGCCTTATCTGTTTTATGTACTGCTTTCATTATTATGGAAGCAAAATCTGGTTGGACTTTAGTCAGTAACGCTACTTTGTCTGAATCATTGGCACGAAGTTGTTCTAACAAGTGCGATCGAGTTGTTTCAAGTTTAAAATAAGGGAGATAGCTTACTCTGTGCAGACTTTGCCCATGAGGACAATATTTTTCCCATCATTGTGTTAAAGAGAAAAAGACTTCGGAGGTACAACTTGGTTAATAAACTTTACATCGTGTTAAAGTTATGAAACGCAAAATAAACACGTTAACACCCACACATAGCACTACTCATGAAGAATGTTCATCATTACATTGCAATTTAGAACTCTAGTTGGAAAGACGGTCAGAGAAGAGGCCTTTACCCCCAAGATGGAAGTTTCCTAACGCCGCTGCGACACGTGGCCTCCAATACCGAATCGGCCATCTTAATTACTAGCCTCTCGCTAGGATAGTCAAGGGAATCAGATTCGTATCGGTGAGAAACAGCAAACTAGCCTCGTTTTAAGTTAAAGTATGAAATCAATCGTTTTACCTTAATACCGGTATCAGCACAAATATTTACTATGCTATTATGCCTTATGTCCTGCTTTGGCATAACAGTGAATGGTAATATAAACGATGTGCAGTGTGCTTCACTAATCTTAAGATCTCTTTCTGCCATCTTAGAAACTGAGTGTTATCGACTAAAATGAAGTCCTAGTTCAAGCCCTAAAAAATCTAACAATCCTGAACGATCGAATGGGAAGAAACGCAGACAAATATAGGTGTTTGTGATCTTGTTTGTAGTTGCTCCAGATCAGTCTGTAAAGCCACTCACAATGATCTCTACGATAGATAATCTGTTTGATCGACATCACGAACGAGCTGCTATTGGCGCAGAATACGTTTGTGGTCGTGATCATAGATGAATCATATATGACTTAAAAATTCGCTGCACGACTCGGTCGTGACGAGCTAACAAGGTTAACTAGAAACACCCAACTTCTCTCGTTCTAATAGAATAATAACATCTTTCAAATAGCGCTGCGAGATTCTAATGAATTAAATACTACTAGCGAAAAAATTGTGGGGATTTTTCAATGGGAAATACGACTGGAGGTGTTGTTTTTTTGCCACGTCTAGGTCCACCAGTTATCGAAGTCAAATCTATTTCGTAACTTAGAGACCGGGTTGCATTGAGTGCTGACTGATCTTCTAGTACAGTGCAACTTAGATTTATAAATTACCTAAGATTATCTAAGTACGTAAAGATTAATTTGGTCCGCATCAGCCAAGTAGAGAGGTGAGATGTAGCGGAAAATTAATGTTCAGAACTTCAAAGATACGCTTTATTTTAATTTTACGAACGCTTGGCTATGTACTGTAATGTATCTCCCCATCTAATAGCATCGACGAGTTCTGATCAGTTGAGAGAACTCATAACTATCGCAAGTGTGTAGCCCATCGAATAGAATTATCCAGTTGCTCCCATACATCCATCAGCTTTGCAGCATAATATTTGAAAAAGAAAAAAGAAATATTCTTGTATATCTCATGTAAAGCGAGTTTATCTAAGCAGCAGATATTGGCATATTTATTTATACTATTCAACTTTTCTCCCCACTGGTGCAAGATGGGATGCATCATGAAGGATACGCTGATTTTTTTTTAGATGTTTAGTAAACGAATATAAAGGCGATTTTGCAAAAGTCATAGGGTACTATATACGGAATTCATTCGAAAATCCTTATAAATGTTAAGCTTCTGTAAAGAGAAATATGCGACAACCGGCTATAAACAGAGAACTATGTTGAAAAGTGAGCCAGCGTACCCTAACGTCCCAATATAAAAAACAAACAAACAAAAATTGATAAAAAATAACTGAAAATTAAGTTTGTCATTTTTAGATCAGCTAGTATACAATAACTATCAATTAAAGCTGATCACCCGATCGGCTACATCAAAAAATCTGTTTCAACCTTTTGCGAGCATGAGTATCGTTTTTTGCTTTAAAATTATAGGAAGCATAGACATGAACCGGCAACCGGACCTCCGAAGTTCAGGAGAGAAAAAACGTTCCACATAGGCTAACTTGGCATTTCATTGAACCCGATAATAGCAACCTGCTTATATATGTGTCGATCTCCTTCTACAAATAGATCCGTCAGGCACAGTGGCCTGAAAAAAATCCTGAAAGTCTGAATAGTTTCATCGAAATTTAAAGTTGCTAAACAAATCAAGGCAGTAAAAAGCAATGCAGCTTATCAAGGGCATTCGTATCCCACATGTACGCCGGCTTTCAAAGCCATTTTGGAAACGAATCAAACCCACAATGATAAACATTGACTAATTGAAAAGTCTTATGTGTTAATCCGCAAACGAAACTCCGGCCAAAAAGTAGTCACATCACTCTAATATGTGCCCTCTCACTCTCCGGTGCAAGTGAGCATAACAAACTAGTGCTTGACTTCTTGCGCAGGTACTTTAACCAAACAAAAAAACGCTCTTATATCTCCGTATACCTTGTATTCTCAAAAGACGATAGGACCGAAACGGAGGATTAAACGGGAATACTCTTGATTTATCATGCTCTGCAAAATTTATTCGAAATCTATGTTTAAGATTAACGTTTTAGGGTGACTCAAATTTAAAGCGTCATTGTTTAATTTGGAAAGATATATTTGCTAATCATAAAGTATTTTTATTAGAAAGTATACTTTTTGGGAACATTTTTAGCAATATCAAGTTATTTTGGGCTTGATGAGCACGCTGCAGCTGGTTATGGGAAATCATCTTTCAGATATTGATATGTTATAGGTAAGCAGAATAAGCCCAATATATTTTAATTTAAAATATTATATTATCCCTATTCATAAAGAAGATACGACTGACAGGACCAAACGCAACTCGAAAGTACGGTTCGTGACTGATGGTAATAGTGACAGTATCAACTAGTCGGTAGCCAAAACAAGCCAAACCCAATACCATCGGTAAGGCCCTTTCCCCACACACGGTTGGTAAACATTTGTCAGTTTTTATCGTCTGGGCTTTTCACAATTACCAATCATACTGCGTAGGGCCGCGACCCATAGATAGCCTAGTCATCAACGAACTATTTCATAGACGAGGAGGTTAAGTATGGGTAGAAGAGCGATCTTTAGCGTACTTGAAAGACATGAAAATATGTAGAAGTGCTAGGCAGTTGTCGAAGACGGCGTAGGTTTCATCTTTACGTATGAGAGAAGTTTGGAAGTTAGTCGACCCATATGCGCAAAGGCTGTGATATTTGTTTTCCGTACACTTGAGCAATAAAATTATTGGCCAAAGGCCAACAAACTCAGGCCGCGTATGGGTAACACTTGTTCGTTCTTTGTATATGTAGTCAACCTTCTTTTCGAATTAGCGGCCAGGACAGCTTCGATCCGATGCAATGAAAAAGGTTCTCGTAACTCGTAAAATTAGTTCATGAAACTATAACAGAAGTTTACCTTTTCCAATCTGTATATAGGAATTGATTTTGACAGAAGTACTATATATCTGTAGTCTACTACAACTATTATCGAATTCAAATTGAAATGTACCTTGCTATAAGGTAATGTACACTTTATAACTGTAGCTGCATGAAAGGACGCCCGTACCACATAATTGGCTTTGTGGAAAGCGTCTACGGAGAATGTGCATCGCTTGCACTGGCAGCACGAAATGAAGAGACCTAAGAATTTCGTCAGAGCCCAGGGTGCATTGGGTTACATTTTGCGCCCAGTGGACAACACATTACTTGAGGCAAAGGTCGCTACAAAAATAGCTTACGTTCATAAACACATGTTGGGCACAGAAATATTTTAATATTACAGCACAGATCCACGCTATAGGGAAGATAACGGATATATGGGTTCCTTTCCCTATTCGATCTGTCCAGATTGGCCGTATTAAGTCCCTACGCATCAGGTCGTTAGTGTAACACTAAATAGTGGGATATCCTTCCCCTCTTATCGTGTATATATATATATATATATATAAAAGTGTAAGCGAATACGTCTCTATACGTCGTAAAAATGTCCCGTGGTTCTTCATTTTGCTACAAGCTCTCCCTTGGGTTCGTTGCACTCAGACAGACAAATACCACCTTTCATTTCCCATCATTCGAGTCAATTTCACTATTTAGTATGACCATTTCAGCTCGAGCAAATTGCTTTACGACCTTGATCTCTTCTATCATCTCAATTGATTTTCGTACCGTAATTTTATAGTATAAATTCATCTTTGTAGAAAAGCTTTCTTAACACATTATCCACACCTCGTGGATACTTGATAGATATATAGCATAGTAATCAAATTGGAACGATACCAGTTTGTGTAGCTTAATGTACAGATCGTACGTTTGTCCACACGACGCGGCGAACCATCGGCCAAAACATCGGTAAACAATGCATCGATGCAGAATAATGTCGCGTATCAAAGGGCGCTACACGTTTTCATTGCTAAGAATGCTCCTGATTATTAGAACGACGCTTACTGTGTAGCGTTGACGTCTATTGGCTGTCGTATAACTGTCGACAAGTTTCGACACGTTTGCGTCTATAGTTACAGAGGTAACGAAATTTTACTTACTTTATCTGAAAGATCGTACTCACAAGATGCGGACGGTCGGAGCCAAATTTAATAACTTCATTGCCATATCGCCTATTGGTAACTGTTTCAGTGCCAAAGGGAACGATCGTTCGCTTAGGGGACAGGTGTCTTCAAATTCGCCAAATGTGACCCTTGCAGATTTTCTGACCAGCTGTGCTCGTTACTTACTGGTCTTAGTGTCGTTGTTATTATTATTGTTGTTGTACGTACTGTGATCAGACGGAACGCTTTAGGACACTGTCAATTGAGTTAGGGCACTGAAATGACCAATGTGCCAAAGTCAACTGGAGGGGCAAAGCGAACATTTTCTTTATGATAGTTTTTCGATGTCATAAATTGTAAGACTGAAAATGACTTTTTGAGCGCTGCATAGCCAATGTTTTTCCACTTCTCTATGCAGTTGCAGAAAAAGTGCCCGCTGTATCGTGCAGGAAAAAAGTACGACATAAAAACACAACGCGGCATTATGCAAGCTATAGTTTCGTATCGAATAGCTACTAATTATCAAAACAACACAGAAATATATTATAGGAAACCTGTATACGGCAAGTTCCTTGAGCAATCCGAAAGCTATAAACGACACAACATTGAATCAAACATGATTCTGTGTTTAGTTTATGAAGGTTCTTGTGTTTCTGCCTAGTGATAGGCGTAATTGGAGCCAACGAAATTCTTCTTTACGCCGATAATATGGTAATACTCATATATATCGACAGTTGCCCATAAGACAAGCTGCGTTTGTGCGGCGAACGCTAGCTCTAGGTTGTCTCACTCGTGCTTCTAATTATGACCCCATTTGTTTAACATATATGGACTATTAACATTGAGTCACTGGCACATGTGATCGTGTCGTCGAGATATTCATGTCTGTACTGCATAGAAGAACGCAATAGCAATAAACTGACGATGTACGCGAATCCGCGATTCCGTCCGTACTTATTCTCACCCAAACTCACCCAGTCTCAATTGAAGTGGTAATTGTATAGAGCAATGATTTGGCCACCTAACTAAATGAATTGAGAGAAATCTTTCCGCGCCTAAATGGTAGAATTGTTTCAGATGCGGACCAGCTATAGGGTCCCTTCATATAGGTGGCAAGTTCCGCAACTGTCCTGGAATTTGCGAAAGTTACAAACCTTGAGTTAAATGAGCTAGATCTAAATTTTACTACTTAAATAAATAAATCTACTTAGCTTAGACGTAAGGTATACCCTAACTAACGCCTTACAATCTGACCAAAGTTAACACTAGATACCATTGTGTTTCACCTGTAAATATTTTATCTGACCCAACAAAACGTTAGATATAACAAGATAGTGGAAATGTAAAAAAGTTTATCGGACCTACCAAGAGATAAACTAAAATGAAAATAGAATTTCACTCTACCTAATCAAGCTTTCTGGTAAATAGAATAGTGCGCTGAATATTTTTATTTTATAATCATTATTAGTTCTATAGATTTTATCAGTTTGTCTATATATGATTCATATGTCTTTACCACATCTTGTCCTGCTCAACAACGCGTTATGTTTATCACATTTTATGTTTTCTTTGTTAAAAATGGCCTAAAAACGGGGATCTAGTTACTGCTAGTATACCGTACCAGAGCAGTGAACGCAGATTTGGATTGTCATAAGAAACTATGAGCTTGGAATCGTTGTCAGCTTGAACTATCATAGTCGTGTCAGTATGACTAGAATACGACAAATAGGCTTAGTTCCTTCAGGCCATCGATAGAACATTGGAACAGTAAAATGTACCGTGTACTTGTTTGGCTGAAACATGACAATTACCGCCAACCTTCCCGCGGTACAAGTCTCTCTATTGTTAATAAAAGTCAAGTTCCGAGTAAAATGAACGTAATATCCATTGAAGAGGAGGCCATGCGTTCGTAATAAAATAATCACAAATAAGTGTATTAGCGTAAACTATAGCGAAATGGCCCTAAAACACTACACAAACAGACGGGTGCAAGGCTAGTTGGCCGATATAAAAGCACGTGTTGGATTCCTAACAGACTAAATACGAGCCCGCTGTATAAACGTGTATCAAGCAATATTAATAAAAAAAAAAAATCTGACCAATTTCGTCGTATTAACGGAGGCAATTTTATTGACGCTGTTTAGAGGATATCCAGAAACATGGTTGGGCAGATTTGGAACTCCGCGCAGTTTAGGCCTCGAATTAAGGCCGCAGTTGCACTAAATTGGACATTTACATTGAATACGCACATTCGGCCAAAAGGTACCTCTCAAACAACCGTTACACAATGTACGCACAGCGGAGAACATGTCATTAACCCATAGCCTGCCTAGCCCAGGCCACAGCAACAACTAGAGACAAAAGGCCAACCCGTTATCCCTGTAAAGATTATAGAAAATACGTGATCAGTTTTTAAATACGCTATTTGCTTTTTTATATAGAGGTCGAACACGTAGACATGCATACAGAACAGAACGCAGAGCACCTTAAATAACTGAACGTTTATTTTCTAAAGGCCATAACGATGTAGTAATATTCCGCTATTATAACTACATGTATTTACATTTTAGGAATAACAATGCAATATAAACCTAATTATGCCTATATTTTACTGCTGCACATCTGTGTTTTAGACGACACTGAATAAGATTGATTCGAACGTCATCTCGCAACGGGCCCTCGACGTAAATACGATTTTTTCGAAGAAATGTCCCCGACGAATTCTGGATACCTTCACTGGCGGCTTACACTGCTTTTCGCGGAATAATTTGATTCCGGAAAATTGTACCTTTGATTTCAAGTCAAGTTCCTAATTTACATAAACTGTCGCTGAATTATATGTCAACGAGCTGAACCTGCGTTAGATAATTGAACGTAACCACCTGTAAGAAGGACAAAATGTAATAGGATTTGTTAGATGACAATCAATTTTATTCTCGTCGCGAAGTATTTCCGAAGGTACAGTGATTGCGCTTATTGCGAACAAGTTGGAACAAACAGGCTAAATGATCAAGGAGCTGTTTTTCTTTTTTAAGGAAACGAACCTTCACTCATTTAAGTAAACGTACAATATTTGAACGTCATAGTCTACTAAGGCTCGTCCGGTCAACGCTAATCATCAACGGTAAAATATCCGGCCTTCTATAAACTGCGGAAAAAACCAATAGTACGTTTCGGCTTGGTCTTCTGCTACGGAAGCGTTCAAAATGTAGAACTCTGAATAGATAGCTAATCAACGAGTTCATTAAAATTCCTCATTTTTATTGAATGAGACGGGCTGTATTAGCTCAAGTACAAGCGTTCTAAACTGATACGTTGGATCAAAGAAAATGTATTTTAACGAGATGCTCAGCCGTAGAATATTTACTGTAATAATTATATTTAAAACGGCCTTTAACCATTTTACATCATATCTCCGGTGATGTGCATCGTGAAGCGTTGGATATTTTCCTCAGCAGATACTGAAGATGTTCTTCATTAATTATAACGTAGCGCGTGCGACTGTCGAACGCACAGGTTATTAATATCGGAATACATTGTGTGTGTGTGTGTGTGTGTGTGTGTCTTTTTTTTCAAGGTTTGACTAATCCATTACGTAAACACGAATACGACGGTTGTGTAAGGTAGGCCGGGTGTAGAGCTGGGTTTCGAAGATTGGATTTGTTCCTAGCGACTCACTAATTTACGACAACGCATAATACCATACTGACCAGACAGCTCTCACGGATAGTTGAAATCGTATATTTTTGAGACACTCCATTTGTTAGGGAATTCAGTGTTTCAAAACTGGGTTAACTGTGGGATCTGAATGGTGACATGAAGCACGCTGCAAGTATGGCACGAAAGGGGGCGAACAACAGTCAAAGCCACTTGCATATATAAATAAACTGTTACTATACGTAGCCATACTTCCTTCGTATAAAGCCGTACAAACACATATCTACGCGTGAAATGTGTCTCATGAAAATGCCCGGAAATTTACTAGTGTTCGACGGAAACTGCAATAGCATCCGTCCTTTTGTACCTAAATTGCAATAACGTGCAATATCTTTACGGCATAACGGATCGTAACCGAAGTCAGTCATTATCGAGAGAGTAGTCGTACTGACCTTTTTTGTCACGGCCGGTGGAGAGTTTCGGGGTTGTGATGCATCCGAATCGCTGCCAGAATCAGGACCCGAACCTGATGACAACGAGCCCCCACCACTCCCGCCAACGGACCCAGAACTATTCATTGACGCGCCCGCTACTGTTGGCGTGGCTATCGTCGTCTTGATAACTGGCCGCAACAGCAATTGACCCCCTGTCGCCGAAATCCCGCCTTGCGCGCTTGCCTGACCCTGTGCGGTAGCGACGGAAACCGTCGCTAGTGGCCCCAACGCTGCCGAGGCAAGTGCCCCTGGTCGAACTCCGCCGGACGCCACCAACGATTTGGTCTTTGCTAATGCTAACGTCGTTTGCTGTTGTTGCTGCTGCTGCTGCTGCTGCTGCTGTTGCTGTAAGTGGTGGATCCGATGTATTGGTTTTGTTGTTCGGTCAGCGAGAATGAACAGACGATAGGAAACGAGCCGAATTTCGAACGAACGAGGGAAAAGCGGATGAAATAATGAAGGTGAAGAATGGCCAAATAAAATAGAAGAAGTTGGATATTAGTAGTGGAATGAATGGGTTGTACGGATACGTCTTCGCTGTTTACATTTTACTTTTTACTCGACATTGATGAGAAGCTACGTATGAAAAAATTTCCTATGTAGATATCTATTTACCTGCAGACTGAGGTTCATATGAGTAGCCATTGGTATATGATTATTACACACTTCAAATAATAAAGCTGTGTATATAGCGAAGTCTGACAATATATGCATTTATTTTTCAACGCATGCCAGTTGTTTGATCTACTAATACTTGATACTGTATCTCACTCGTCGAATGGGGGATCGCTGTTCAAATGCCGTCCTATACGTGGGCCATTTTATTGGAAGACTGGTTTCTTAAGGACTCCTCTTTGGGTTGTTTATATATTGGTTGGCTCGTCTAAGTACGAACCCCTGCAGGAATCTAGTAGATTACTTTCACTAACGTAAAAGCTTCACCACAGGTCTTATATGAGTCTGCACAAGGCAGTGAAGGATGTACCTGAGTATAGCCTCGAGGTCCTTGAGCCTTAGCGACGCCCGACCGGCATCCAGGAGGCTGAAGCCAATACGGAAGTGATAATGGAGCTGCAGATGTGCACAGAAGACTCTCGATAGGTGGTGGAACCATGGCTCCGGGCGGGAGCAAAAGGATGGAGTGTCGGTATATCTGTGGGGGAGCGAGTACTACCGGTGCTAAATGGCCGCGCCGAGGAACGTTTCCCCGGCATCCAGCCGCTGGAACACTTGAAGAACGCCTGTGTTCTGTGAAACATAAATAATAATGAGTATCTATAAATAAACGAAACACCGTGAATTGAGCGGGCAAGTGATTGTGAAGGAGCTGGATAATGATTTAATAGTATTTAATAAATAATCTTCCTTTTCAAGTACTGGACTGTTTCATTCGAAGTTTCACTGCTCACAATTTCATAATTAACAATTATTTTATAGTAGATTAGAGCTAACCCGCTAATTATTTGAATATCGAGGCCGGGACTCTGAAAGCTTCTCCCTGACTACATACTTACAGTTTGTATCGCCATTTAAGTTCGTCGTTTATTGAAATTAAGTCAATCTGATAAGGTCTTTCACTGCCATCAAATACCCACCATTCTCATGCCGTTTGTCCATGAATCTTTTCAATAAATTTCAAAAATTTTTCAAAAAGATTTTACATATAAAAAATCGATTTTCGTATTTTCGCTTAATATTTTATAGAAAAAAACACGCAATTTGAAATGTGTAGCAGCCACCATGACTTCAGAGGTAAGATTCATCAACCAATAGCATTAAACGGGAAGTTTCACTTTGTGGAAATGTTTTAACTAAGTATTCTTCAGGGGGTCTGCATAGATTGACCCATGTGCGCTGATAAGCAACAGGACATATCCGACAAGATTCGTAACGATTGCAACTTCATCAGTCAGGCGTAGAATTAATCATGGGCGTTTCCATCGCACAAGATCGTGCGTACCGAAATTTCAATCACAGTAGTCACAGATAACATAAGACCTTCAGGTAATAGTTATATAAGTCCTACTAGGTATAGGGTACTAGGAAAACTAGCTTTAGAGGGAGAGGGGAGACTAGGGCCTAGAAAACCCAAGGCCAAGGCTCAATTTCTGCCAAAAATCTAGATCAATTCTTCAATTGTACAACTTAATGTGGTCCCTTTCTTTAGACAATAAAGTCTATTATGCACTTCCCTATGACATAAAAACTTAATAGTCTTACCAATTGTCAACGACTTGAAGCTTTATAACTTACCTTCCAAAAACTTCAAAGCTTGACAATCAGTCATTGATTTGGGGGCACTAAATAAGTTTGTTGCCACAAAACCCATGTCACAGACTTAGCTAAAGTATAGGTTGCGCTCATTGCGGATCCGATCGTTCTGCACCGAACAGAATATCTTTGAGTACCTTACCTACTACTACACGTCATATCGAATTTAAGTAATTGAATTATGCATCATTTAAAGCACTCCCTTTTAAGAAAAATGTTAACGAAGCGATTGCTTCGTAGATTTCTTTGGGAAATAAACCATGCATTTTATATTGGGAATCCTCACATTTATTTTTTATCAATGAGCCTAAGGTTAATGCAGGTTCCTCACGTCTTTCGCTGTTGTTACTAGTCAGAGCTTGCTTTCAGGGAAAGCTACAAACAATACAACGCACTATTTGGTTTTTATGAATATCGACACTATATAGATATATATAACGCTGAGATCAGTAACGAAGTGGTTTTGTCCTCGTTATGGTACTACACGCTCTCCCTCTTTTGCCATTTTCACCAAAGAGGCACGACACCCTGTGCTGCCATTTTGAATTTTGCACCTACTTCCGCGCCCTCTATGTTTTCTAGCAACCAAATCGACTGTCATTTATATATGTTAACTCACTCAGCCCATCCATTTATTTATGTACTTATAATCACTTATTTTTCGCTGCACGACGATGACGAAGATCGCTTTTATCAACCAGTGTCCATTCAATCCAATAGCTACTATGAACGATCTCAAAAATGCCAATATAATGCTGTTACGTGGTCCTACAATGGAATACATGAATGTAAAAATAATAACCCGCGTTTCATTGTCACCTCATAACGCCTACCTATTTTCCCCTATATTGTCGAAGAAGTGCTAAGCTTTACTAGGCCTCTCTATCATTTAGGGTCAATATTGGAAGCTGTGCTGGTTTTGATCGTATCGAAATCGTATCCCTGTAGTGTTTCTCTATATAAACCTTGCTTGCCTGATCATTTGTTCTCTTCCTCGCTCACGTCGTCGACCGCAAACGTTGTCACCGATAGTGAGGCACCACTAGCGCCCCTAACCCATCTGGCTCTTACTGTCGAATGACGTCGAGCGTCGCGAAACGTGTGAATGCTGCAACCCCTTCTCAAAACAACCGAACTGGCTAGCAAACCCGACCAGCGGCTTATACTTGAGTAGTCGACCCTCTGACGCTAATTGACTTGACTTCATTTTCGCTATTTTTGCATGCCATAGACACACAGACAATAAAATGAAAATATGGATACGCGGATGCTGCTGCTACTGGTGTTGCTAGCGGCTATGACGCTGAAGACGTTTACCTTATAAATACAAAATGACAACGATGCTGAACACGACCCACCAGGGCAATAACAACAACGTCCACAGCAGCAGCAACAACGATCTGTGTGTGTATTCGACTCTGTGTGGTTTGGCGCAATTGGTGAACGGTGAAAACGGGAGTGTAGCTAAAGTGATCAGGGGGTCGATTCCTTGTTGGTCGGCCTTTGCTATAGGACACAGCAATTTCGTCTTTATACAACGTCGAAGACGGCGCCGCCGCCGCCGCCGCTTTGGAAGCACACGCATCAGCAAAAGTGCTACTAGGCCATAGTCGAGATATTGAATTGCTGTGCTTCTTTTTTCCTTCACGAAGTGCTTGTGACTAACGACGCCGCCGCTATTGCACTTCAGGGCCACCTGCACAACGCACCACTGCGAACTTTCACGTATGACTGGCTTGGTTGTTTGTTAGCTGCATATACGAGTTGATTTTGTGGTCGGCTTTTTCAAAGGGACGGGGGATACTTGGGTTGGAAGGAAAGTCACATTCTTCCCGTTGGCTTCCAGTGATTTTTCACTTTCTCGCTGTCTTTCATCGTTCCCCCTAAATAAATAGCCCAAATGGCGGCGGTAACGACGAAGACTGAAATGATCCCAGGAACGGGAAACAGAAGCAAGGTAAAGAAGGTACGGGCGCATACAGTGTTTAAGATTTTCTTCGCTATCCGTCCAAACGGTTGTGATCTTCTATCTAGCTATATATCTAGATAAAATAGAATGAGATGCTTTAGCCGGGAAATGCAGCCGGCGACGCTATCAGTTGGCGACGTTCCGTACCGTCAATAATAGATAATTCGATAGATTATCTACCTATCTACAACGGTTATTGTGCTACCGCGTTGGATTTGTGTGGAAGCGTATGTCCCCTAGGGAAGACGAAATCTAAAAAACAGAACACGCAAAAGCAGTGCTATACCATTAGTAGCAAAATCACCATTATGAGGCAAGTTTTTCCTCAGAGCTCGGAGTTCTGCTACGACAGGGGTGCTACGTCCGATGCTAAAAATTATCATTACATTCAGTTTTGCTTTGTAAAAACTGATAGAAGACTTGAGTAGATCATACTCATACATCATCATCTGAATGGATCGCGTAGGAGATCACTGAAATTCGGTAATGGTGTTTACTATTCTCTTGTTGGTACATTTCAAAAGCCTAGTAAATTTCACACGCATTAAACTTGAGTAAAATCGGTTATATCGTATTCGAACGATTTTTATTGACATCGGGAAAACTGTATTTGTTTGTAGGAGGTACTAAATAAATCGGTTTTTAATTGAAAATAGAACGCTGAGCCGTAATTGTATGAGTTGAACAAGAAATCTAGCTTGTATTAATGCTTGATTATTTAAATGGGTTCATCATTTCGCCCAATAACCTTCAGCTGTAGAACTGAAAAAAAGGAATAAGGAACCTAAGTCGTTTAGCCGATAGTTCACTTACTTGTTTGATTTTCATTACTCGGTGCCCATTATCGGTTAGTTGTCTATTAAACTTCGTAGGACATCTTGATTGAGTAATATATTTAACTTAAATCTCATCCGCCCTGTGCGCAGTAGTTTTATCGGTGCACGCTTAACATAATCGTGTATATACGTAATGGGTCATTAAAATAATAAATTACGAAAAAATACCCGTATGAGTTCTTGTCGAGGCAGATAACAAAATAGGAAAAGAAAAAATTAGGCAAAAATTTGCCGAGTAGCCAATTTATAGTATAACATGACATCAAATATAGCCAATGTGGTACGTCTATTGCTCCTATAGGAGATAAAGAACTGCGAGCTGGGTCGAGTTATAAGCCCGATCAATTTTCGATTCCGAATAAAAAAAATAGACGGACTAAAGACTTCGCACATATTGTTCCCACCCATCATCGCTTAAATGACCACTACGACAGTTATTGCATGCGATACAAAAGGCGCCTCAAGAAGACCTTCCCTGTCCGTAATCGTTTAGTGAGCGAATAGATTATTTTCAATAAAAAAAAAAAAGCCCTGCTCCAGGCTGGCACTTACATAAGTTTTATTACCACTACCGTAATGGATTACGTAAATTGCATAGCACGATCCAGGCAGACACCAGTCATGTGTATATTTGTCTTTTTGCTTCAAGTTACGAACGCATGCAGGATTTATCTTCAAGTACGACAACGGCTACGCTATATTCCGCCATTGTTTCAGCGATTTTCTCATTGATAGCTATACCATGTGTTCTACTGGGCATTAGCCACGGTGATCCGTGTACCGAAATGAGCTCTCGCAGGTGATTAGATTCATAATATTACCTTAGAAAATGTTTGTGGAATGTATTCAATCGAACATTCACAAGGTTTACGTCTTCTTCATAGGAAAAAAAATCAGCAAATGGCAAAAGTTCGATTTGAAAAACGCTGGACTCTTCGTCTCTAAATATCTTCGTATGAAACACCCCCGGTGCCAGATATTGACGCTGAGAAAAAGTGAAAATTTTGTTGACTCACGCCTCGACCTGCTAGCGTTCGGTGGAACTTGGACGACGATGGATCCGCGCAATAACTTTTAATCATTAACTTTTTTTTTAGCTATGTAAAATACGTAGGAAAAAACTCACACTTGTAAATTACACAGGTCAGTAGCGCCGGTCAGTATCCAAGTACAAAATATACAAACCTGAAAATTTGGCGAACAGTTTTTAATTTAGGAAGCTGTTCGATCCGCTCGTGGCCTTCACCCGGGAGACTAGTTCGTCGAACGATCATACGCCAGCTATGAGTGCACGATGTACACGTATTTCCGCCGTTCGTTTTCTGATAAGATCCGTCATCGTTGCTTAGGATGGTTTGATCTGCTTCAATATTAACGATTCTGAATATTCCTGAGTTCATAAAGGTGTCAAGTATGGAGTGCCTCGCAATCTTAATGACGAACGACCAACTGATCTACAGCGTAGACATGCCTTCCATTCACGGCAGCTAGTACTCAATAAAATTCAATGGACAACAAGAGGACTGTAAATACCCAGTTATGTGTATCAACTGAATACAACAATAATTAGATGTTCGATGCCGGAACAACGTTGAAATAACATTTCCGTTGTTTAAAACTATTCCCTGTTACGCAAAGCGCGCTTGAAGGAACGTTCAAGTTTTCCTTCGTCCAAGTTTCCTGCTTCGGCCGAAGTGGTGTTTTGTCCAACCGAGTGATTGAACGACATCTTGCCCTTTGTAAAACTCTCAAGCTGAGCACTATCGGAGACAAATACACGTGTACCCTCGTCCAACAGTGAAATCATTCTCACTTTGGCACAAATAAGATACGCTATAGCTAGAATACACGTGGCCTAAAATCGAGCTATCCGACCTCGTTCCTATGAAGAACAAAGTATAGTGTTAATTGCTTTTACGCTCTAGGACCTCACTAGCAGACTTGCGCTGCATTGTTGGGCTGAGTTTGGCAAGTATCGTTGTCCCACTATGGTAGTAGCGTGTATTGAAACGGGTTTTTTTTTGCTTGGAAATCCTCCACATTTGCAAACTTTCGAATGCTTATATCCCCGATGCCGGCGGACATTTGCAAACAGTAACTCCGTAATTAGTAGTTATATATAACTAAAAATGAGGGCAAAATTATGATGGCTCTTATGAGCGAACAGCAGTGTCCCTGTTCGCTTGGACATCACCTTCTAACGTGTTTTCATTGCTAATTACGATGATATGTTACTTGCACTTGTCAACGGTATCCAACGGATTTGGAAAACATACACAAGTTGAAATATACTGAGAAATTGATTCGAATCCGCTGCACGAAAGTACCACACACATTACACTAAATAGATATGCAGTAAACAGCAAAAACAGGTTTTTTGCCGGCAGGAAAACAAAAAAAAAAACAAGTGCAGCTATCGTTTGGTCATATCGTTTTTCATTTTTCTCCTTTCCATCGATAGCGCTTAGCTCGTATGGAGCTCCTTCCGAAGCGAAATATCAAAGTAATTATAATTACGTCAAAGCTATTATAATCATATTGCAATAATCGTCGACACAACTGTGCATGCTTTTTTCTCATATTGAAACGGCGGTGATACTACCACTACAGATATAGAATAGCAGCGAACAGACAAAGAAGGCACCAACAGGCGGCGCCTTCTTCGTCTGTTTTTGCCTACGACGTACTCCGTAGATGGTAATCGGCTTGCTGACACCGGCTGGTGACGTGCAGCTATCCCCGTTTTCTACGCCACGTCAGCCGTTGTTGTCACTGACGTTGATTATGTTGTCGAAGCTAACCGTCAGTTACCACTCGCCCGCGATGACCATGAAATTAACGATGGGGCTTCTTGAGGTGGTAATTCGGCCCGCTATTGCTGCCACCGTTACCACCATTGCGGCCTCGATTGTATCAGTCCTCAACGTTATGTCGTACTAGGTTCAATCTGCACTACGGTCCACTATAGAATACCAGTACTGATAATAATACCCCTATAACCCCGGGGGGCTGGAAGGGGCTGGGAAATTAGACGGTGGGCAAAGCTGGGGACAAGACCAACGGCAATTCCAGACGAGCAATGGAAAAGTCGCCACGCGGATGCAAAACACACTGGGGCGCTGTAGATCGACAGCGAACACGCTGTTGTTGCCTATGTCAATCGACGTTCGCTTGACGAATCGCCGTTAGCAGTGACGGCACTAGCATTTTATTTATCGCTAATGCTTTCACCCGGAGGCATCGAGACGTTAAGTTCCCGTTCGTCATTATACAGCCTTGCTGCGCATTGTTTGGTCAACGTGCTTGTCTATGTATGAAGGTGTATGTGGGTCTGTATATTTGCGTTAGTATTTGCACGTATATTGACTCGTACGCGTGGTCGGTGGCGATGCGTGAAGCTATAAGCAGATTTTTAGAATGAGTCGGCGCTGACAGGGTCAGCGCCTATGGCTATAGCAGCTCTACAGCTGTTGTGAAATGCTGAATCCATACGGTAAATACTTTAGACTTAAACTTCATTGTCGCAGTTGTATGCAGTGATTCAATTGGCGTGCTACACATACCGATATGCAAGATGCACGTGTGTACGTACGACATAGTGGTAGTTAGTACTAATAATCATCTTTGTTCTTGGTCAATCACGATAGATTTTTGTAATCAACTGATTTCACTTTGTTTGTTTTTTTTCTTCCTACACTGCTTCGTGAGGCCGGTATGCACACTTTACATCTACGTAAAATATGACATATAATATGGTTTATGAACGAAAATGTCGTTTTGCCTGTATAGTGACCCGGCTCTAATGGCCTAATCATTTCATTCGAGCTTCCTGTTCTCCTATAATAGATTCAGGCGATTTGGAACACTCTCTAACGTAATTGTTATGAAACTGACCGTACGAACCCTAATGGCCTGAACCTTATGCCTTGATCAATATGGGTTTGCCTGTTGCTTGAGGCGCTGATATGAGCAGCTCTTATTTGCATTCGGTCCTAGTAGTAGAGGCTACCGCTGCTTCACTTGTGATCATAAAGGCGGGAGCCCGAAACTGCTGGGTCACCACTGAGTGCCTTAGATAACGGGATTCGCCAGCCAACCGGAACCGTTCATCGCGTAAATTCCCATAAAAGGGGTCAATGAACGCCCGAGGCACTCAGACATACCTTTCGTTGTTGTTGTCGTCGTTGTTATTCTAATTGTCCTTGTCTTGACAACTGTCATTAGCTAGGGAGCCGACGTTATTCTTGTTGTTTGAAAAGTTTACCCGCCACTCGCTAGCAAAACGCTTTGGCGGCAGCTGTTTCGATTAGGGCCAATCGGTGACGAGAGCAACTTCACGCCTGACGGACTACGACGTCAGACGAACGTAATGACTGATTAAACTTGACGTCGGCTCTGCAGCCGCGACCGTTGTCGCGTGCTTATCGTGTCGTCTGTCGACGTGACACTGACGCTTTTAGGATCCGACCCGCCCCGTGCCGCCTCTGGCGCGCGAGTACCAGCAGCGGCAAACCTCAACAGGCCATAACCATTGGCGTGATATGCAACCGCATCAAAGCTCTAAACATAGGGGATTCGAAGAGAGATGGCACACGCCGCCTATGGCGTGTTAGCGAGTTAATTGCAGTAAATTGCGCTACTTGATGACGATTAAAAAGTTCCCAATAGATGGCATGTCGTTTTTTGTATTTGCAATCGGAGTGTAATACGATTGCGGCGTCGTTGGGAACTTACTTACGTATCGGATCTACCGTAAACCATGGCGGCTAACATCACTTAACTATCGCTACAGCCACTTAGGAAATTTTAACATCAAAATGTAGCGCTTCTACATGTTAAGAGACGTGTTGTATTATCAGTGTTTCTTTCAGTTGGTTGGTTACTTTTACATACGAATTTAGGAAATAGCGTTCAGATAAATTGAGCGGACCCTTGTTACTCTGAATACGTTCGGAATATAATGCTATTGGAGTAGTTTACAACTAGAACCCCACTCGTTATATAGATTTAAACGATATGAAACAAAATGATATGGAAAATTCCACTCGAGTCTATATTCGACCTTCTTCTCGGCCAAAATAGTCCCGATTTAGGTCACACCGTTTTGCACAACATCACTGCCTAGTGGCGCAAAATCCGGTTTCTGCCGTCCCCCTAACCTCGTTCAGTGTTGCTATTCGTATTTACATTACGATATCTATATGTCAGCCTATAGCGTACCTTACGCTGGCCCTTCGATCAGGTCTTTCTTCTTTTTCTTCTTCGCAAAATGTAATAACTTCTGAGGGGGCATACAAATACATCTTCGGAGTGTTAGAAAATATGTCCTTATCACTAATACGTGTTGATTGTCACGGTGGTCGTTCACCAACACGTGTCTAACAAAATAATCGTTTGTATTACGATAGTTTATACAATGGTATAGGCCACTCTGTAGCTGGTACGTTTCTTCATGCCGGTGGGATTTTATCCAGCTAGTAAATTTCAATGATGACGATGATGATACATCAGCTAGCGAGTAACAACGCTTAGTTTAACATTTCCTTACTACTGAATATGGCGGAATGCTGCGATCGTTTTCATAGCAAAACGAACAAGGTTGCCGTATTTCTAACCGAACGACAGAAAACATAGGGAAGATCCACATTGCTACCATATGGAGCCCCTGCTCACGCCGTGCTAACGGCCGCTCTAACAGTATAGTTTCAACTGTTCATTTCAACTCTTCGTATATTCAATACATAGAGTTCAATTACGTTCCAATAGCTGATACTAGTTAGCATCTCATTGTCGTACGAGTTACGGCCGACAGTGTTTATAGACGAAGCGTAGTCATAGTGTGATGCCAGGCCCAGTAAACCTCTAAGAACGAACGAAATTCTTATACATTTGACCGAAGCGCGTAACATAGTAACATGAACGCGCTTGGATCGCATCTCGACCCCCCCCCCCCCAGCGATAGCAGAAAGATAACTGAGATCGGTTTTGTATGCTTCTTCGAAATCATTCAAAAAGGTAGAATTATCTAATATGGCCTTCAATCTGTTAATAAAGCGAGCGTATTCGCGAAAGCGCAATGTGGACGCGTTTGCTTTCGGACACATGGTGGCCCGGGCTCGAAACAGGACGTGGACAACTGACGTCAGCCACCGTAATTTGTGTTGCGAGTCATCCGCTTAAAACAATGGCCTGCAGTACCGAACGTAAACACTCGTTTTGCGTTTGAATCATTTTCGGTTGAATAGAATGTTATTGAACGCTGAAATCACCTAGCTGAGGTCGTCATTCAGTGACGCCCGACGCGAGAGTCACCGTATCTCGTAACAACGTGTCGAAACGCAAGTCATGAAGATGATTTCGATGTGGAATACTCATATACAGAGCTAGCGGCAATGTATCGAGGCAGTAGCTTTTGTCGGTCTTTTGATTGCCGTTCGATGCGCAGTCTGAGACTCCGTGAGTGAGCGGAAAACGTTCGCCAAGGAGATTTGAAGAGCATAGCGTGGCCATGCAACTGCCACGTGTTCTGAACGTATGTTAGGGGGAAGAAAAGAATTCTTTTTCATAAACGCATATGTCACTTTGACGGGCAAAATGAAACTCGCTGCCAATGAACGGACCCCTGCTATATCGATATCGTTGTACCGTGCATAATAGGCGAGGTAAAAACTCCTCTGCCTAGAAAGTCGGAATCGAGACCTGGCAAAGAGGTATCAAAGTTGTCAACGTACAGAGCATATTGAGAAGGAAAAATAGCGGCTGACAGACGTCTGCCGACCGTTTTCGTTGAACCAGCGCTCATGTAAAATTGACCGATCATTACGCTATTTATAGTCGCATTGGGGTAAAGTGTTAAGCTGGCACTTTCGTGATTTAGTCGCGCGAAGTACAGACGCAACAGCGTGCAATCTGACGTACAGCACGATGACCTACTAGTATCATTTACACGCAGTTTGTATCGCGTAAAATTTAATGCCGTACTTACACAATAATTTACTAGAACTCGTAATACATACTGTCGTCTGCGCGGTGCAAAAAATCCGAGCACATCGTATATGTGTAATGTGTCTAGGCATGCCGGCCATTGGCCGGGGTGTCGATCATTCATATCGCTAATGTTATCCACCTTACCGAAGTTGTTAATTGTTGTTGACAGCGTGGGCCTAATTGAGTTGTTTTCCGTGGCGTCTGATCGTGTTGTTGTCAAAGTGCATTCGTGTAAATATCGCATCGGTACTAGTCTATGCCTTTGTTGACTGCATTGGATTTTTTTCATAATAGTGGTAATTATACTGTATAATATCTGTAACAAGTAGTAGGGACGCATAAATGTGACTGTTTGCATTATATCCTCAATCGTAATTGTGTGTAGTGCGGCGGGACCAGGCAGATTGGCCCTAGGCTCGTAGGCGTGGCCACCTCTCTGGCTGCCTCTAGGAACTAGCCGTCTATAGATCCGGCTATCGACGACAACTGTTACCATTACGGCCACTTCATTTTGTAGCTCTTCAAAGAAATAGCACTACTGTGTGCTGGACTTGGATAAGCAGACGCTTTGGCCGTCAGCATGATCATCATCGTTGTATGATCGTGATAGAGGCGGTATCTAATTGTACAGTGGAATGCCATTCCTCGTCCGTGTCGATCATCCCGCCGCCGCCGCCGCCGCCGCCCTACCACGCTTTATCAATAAACCGTTGACACTGTGGCTATAGCAAAGCCTTGATAATAATAATAATATTGTTGCCCGACCTAGCAACTGAACAGTACTATTAGAATAGTATTGCATTCCCATAATAAATATAATTTATTCAGGGGTCAAATGCTTAGGACTGGCAGTAAAAGGCGCAGTAAAATCGATCGATCGTTCGTAGCCGTTGAATTACAGTGTGCCGCTGTTAACTTTGACGAATCCTTGTCAGATTTTGCCTGTTCGAGCGTCGATAAAATAGCTATGAATACTATTTAGGAGAAATTATGCTATACCGTGTTAGTCAAACTGGCTATTCCTATTAAGGCATCCTTAAGCCTGAAATGGGCAGGACTCATGCCACAGCCGAATATAAAACATCATCATATTATGTCGTTTCAGTTAGAGGTCCCGTTTAAGAGCGATATGACCAGAGTACAGTGGATGATCAATATGGAGAAAGACAAGCCAAAAAACGAATGTCAGCGAGCATAAACGGCGCGCACTAATTATATTGCAGGGTAGTCATGCATAGACATTGGCTCGCTTGTTTCTTTCGTTTTTACCGCTAGCTAGTCAATAATGGGAGACACGATCGATGAGTGTATGGAAACGTATACTTCTTCCGAGCATCACTTCAACGGGTGAACGTCGTCTGACGATCCTAGTAGAGAGAAGGAAGTCCCGAGTCCAGGAAGCGCACGAGCGAAAAGATGAAATGAAGAAAAAACAAGCAGAATTCGTTCGAATATGCTGTCCGATTCCGTTCCTCCCGCATAATCAATGTGTACATACGTATGCACGTACGCACACATACACAGACTGACGCTGAGACCATCCTGCGCAGTCAGGCACGCACACTCGGCCAACAGGACAAATCCGGACGGAGTGACGCTGCATTGCTACAGTGAGGATGGGCAACGAGGCAAGGAGCCGCAAAGCAAATAACTAATCAAGCGATCAGCGACTCGCTATTCAGCAGCAGCAGCCGCCAGCGAGCGAGCGATCCATCCATCCGCCAGGGCAAAGTCGTACATTGAATTCAGATAGAGAATACCCCAGCCAAGAGAAATCTCGTCACCGAAGCCAGCAGTAACGAAAGTCAGAGCGCAACGTGGCAATAGAACAGCTTTGTCTTCGTCGTGCTGCTGACTGGACTTTGACGCTGCACGCTGCCCGTTACAGATAGTTGAAATGGTAACATCAGCAGCAGCAGCCGTAGTAGTAATGATAAGAACGGTCGCGTTAGAGAGAATAACAGTAAAATGAAATATCAATAGCAGCAGTAACAAGCGATCGACGCTGAAGTTCAAGAAACTGAAGTCCGATCGACCAAGCGATGAGCGACGACTGCAGTCTTTCGATATCCGAAACGAACAAACGCGAAAGGACGCTAAATGAGCCCCGCTGCCGCCAGCTTGTTCCTGATGGTCAAACGAAGAGCAATTGTGAATCTGCTCGGGGCACCAGCGCAGCTGTAGCACTCGTATACGCACATACAGATCAATGCATGTGTGTCTGTGTAAGCGTGAGTATGTACTTGGCGGGAGTGAAAGTGGCGAAAATTTCTCCCTATCATTGAGAAAAACAAGCGCTGGCCGATATGCTAATGTAGAGAATAGACGATTGTCGTGCCGTGCCCACGGACATAGGTCGTTTGCGATACTCGGCGGCGGCGGCGGCGCCACCTGTCGGCTGAAAGCAGAGCCAGCCTTCGCCAGTTATGGCAGGATAAACGAAAATTTACAATTGATTTTTCCCACTAGACATCGATGTGCGCATGGCCATGACGAAGTCTGAAAGTGTTGTTTAAATACCGCTGTGTATTTTACAGGTTAACGTTAGCGCTATTGGATATCTTATGTCAGAGAGGGGGGGGGGGGGGATAAAAGTTTGTTGCTATATCGCTCCTGCTGGAGGTCCTAAGGTGTGATGAGAATCGTTCTATTAGGCTTTTATTCATAAATTCATTGCATTTTTTTTTTTCCAAAATCATGCGGCTGTCAATATTTGAATTGGATGAATTTACCTCTTTACAAACTTGGCTAATTGTAAGCTATGGCAACCTAAACACAAAACTAAACTCTTTTCGTTATCAATTGTGACGAGACTCGACGCTCAACGGGATTTGGGTCACTTTCACCGCTATAGTAGTAACATAAAGAAGCTGTGTAGAACCATATCGGTCACTGCCGGCACCGATAATCAGCAGAGCAGTCATGCTACCGCAATATGGCTTTTTTTGCCCTGTTTTTTTTGTTCCTTTCTTTTTCGGAAAGCCAGGAGTGAGCTTAAAGAAAGAGAATATTGTTGAGTGCGATCTGGTTTAGAGAATAGTTCTCTTCGAAATATTCAAAGACTAAAAATTATACTCATGAAGATTACTACTATAATTAGATCAACGAAACCGAAATATGTACGTCGAAAATGTATGGAGACCAAGCGGTATCTAGATATACGTTAATGATTTTTTTCTTTGATGCTGCTTTCTTTTTTGCTAAATCCGGATTTGATAGGTCTCTTTTCTGTCTCTGCCACAATTACTGACGTGACATCGGGCGAGTCCTACCGAAGTGTCATAAATTCTACACGCCTCGGCCTGTTTGGTCATTAGTAGTACGTAATTCTAGAAGATAGCATTGCGTCTATAATAACGTACGCGGCGAAATTCGTAAAAATCAACCCGGGACGAATCAAAGCAACCGAGAAACTTCTAACCCCGTTCGCTACTATAATGCCTGGAATAGAAGTACCTATTTCGGGTGCAAAAGCGGGGTGAATGCTTGCGCTCTAACCAAAAAAAAGCTCCATCTCTCAAAACGATGTCTGTTGATCGCTATGTAGTACAATTCAGGTCCACATTGATTATCTATTCACTGAAGTTTATCGTATAAACGGAGTACGATCTAGAGTTGAAGCGGCCCAAATATACTATTAGATTCTCACAAATCCTAAAGATGAAGGCAAAAAATGTTCTCTTTAAGCTTCTCATTGGATATCTGACGGATACGGTCTGTTAGCCGAGAACCCTGTAGCACTGCTCAAGGGTGGTGTGCCAAAATAAAAACCGAAATATTCTAACGAAAGGACGGATCGCATGCGACTTCTCGAGTTCAACGAAAATTGCTTAGAACCGTCTTTAAGAAGGAGTCATTGTTAGATGGGCCTGCATCTATTAGCTATGGGGTATTCACTCGTCTGCGGAGCAAACTGGGTTGCGTCCGTCATATTTTGACTCAGTCAAAAAATTTGGTGTCTCAGATTTCTTTTTCGTTGCAGCCTCCTTTGATTTTCGAATTCAGGTAAAAATTTTAAATCACTTGAACGAACGAACGAACGAACGCACCGATCACCGCAACTGCATTGTAGAGCGAAAAAGGTTTTCGACAGTATATAACACTTGGTCATCACGGGACAAAAATTTGAAACGGGAAGCGATAAACAAAGATGGTCAGCTATCGTACAACAAGACTTTTGATAACATCAATAAAAAGCGTCATGAATATTTCGGCATAGATGTGTTTGCGCTTAGCAGGAAAAACAGATCAATGCGGGGCTTCGCTACTTGTCATTAGCAACATTCAGCAATTAAACCGAACGTGTTCGACGTTGGCCCTAATTTTCTACCATTATACACTTCAGAACTTCTTTTTATTTCGTAACATATACTTAAAAACGAATAAAGAGCGTGTTTCCCGTTAAAGATATAGTATATTTTCTATATAAGGCTTTGGCGATAGATAAAGGTCCGCGCCGAGGACCGTAGAGCCTGAAGTATTGATATCACTGATATGCCCGTTTTTTAATGTGCTAACTTGTACGGGTGCAGTTCCTTTGTTGTTGTGCCAAGTCTAAACAATGCAGGCCTCTAATGTTGTTGTTAGCTATTCCTCAACAGCGTAATACGATTCTCATGTTTAAACAGGGATATGAGGGTGCCTGGCGAAAAGTAGCTTACAGTACTAGCTTCTTTGCCAGTCTAGTCTTTCTACTGTCTCAACTGTTAATCAAGTTGATGTAGACATTATTTCATCCCAATTACATCGGCATTGCTTACTTCTTTACAGCCTTCTGTAAAGATGGCTTGTGCAGTTTTGCAAAGGCTCTCACTAACATTTGCCAGTTTCTTTCTTATCCTCGAAAAATATTTTTTTTATTAGATATTTACATTTTTTTTTTTTACATATAAATACAAAAAAATAGGATATAACTTGGGTCGTCATTCTGTTTGGAGAAGAAAATTCAAAAAAGGAAGTTTTTCTTTGCAGTTTGAAATAGGTGAACATCTCAATCACGCTGTACCTAAACCTAGGTAATCTTGGACCTTAACAGAAGTTTAGCTATGATGAAATAAACATTTTAGTCACGATTTTTTGAGTCTCGATTTTAGGCGCACGATCTTCTATTGGGATTTTCGTAGCTTTTACGAAGCCTTCTCGCTCAGGCTCATCACGAGGCCCCTGTTGCAGTTCTGTCACCGCCCATTCCACTGTTGAATCTCTCATATTTGCATTTTCAAATCGTCATACGTTGATTCTGAACACGATTCCATTACCGTAGCGTTAAAGAAGCTACTGCCCAATACGTCTAACTGTTAAAAACTAACCGAAAGTTAAGTCGTCATGGGTGCTATGCTGGGCCGCACATCAATAGCATAAGATCAAACGGCAGACTTCTACTACTGGCCAAAGAAAAGGCTAGCAGGCGCAAGAGAGACTTAATCGATGTGCAGCTCTTTGCCTATTAACAAAACCGGTAACTACCTAATTTTGAGCCTTTTTTTTTTTTTTTTTTTTTTTATTAAATCGAGTCCCCAATGAACGCACCCCACAACTTTTTCATAGCCTCATTTTTCCAATCGTAGCTGTTGTGAAGTATAACGGAGACGAGTTACCGTTCTCGATCACCCCATCTATACTCTAAAGACTAACGACTATTTCCCTGGATATAGCTCGCTATCTGTCTTTATAGACGGCATTACCAATGTTATCAAACTAGCGCGAGTGAAAGGGATAACAGTCGAGGAAACAATAAACCGTTCAGGAAGTATCAGAAAGCAATGGGGGCGTATTTCAATAGAGAGCAATCTGTATCCGTGATGAGCTTTTAGTTGATATTCTTATAAGAAAAAAAAAAGATTTATCGAATTTTAATTGAAAAATTAGAAACTTTAATTGATCTATTTTATTTAGATATGAACGATATGATGCTAATATGGCATTAACTTTGTGTGAGAAGTTAAACATATGGTCATTGCTACAAATTCCGCGCTAACTAGTTACTGAATATTAATTCGCTAGCACTACTATTAATAGTAGCATGTATAAAGACAAAGGTACCAATTTCACCTAGTTCAATATGCTCTCGCAAATTTGCTTTCTCTAAGGGTCCACACGTAGGTCAACTTACCCCGTACACCTGCGCCGGCCCTCTTGTTCGTGCTCCGTGCCGTCCTCGAAGGCCGGCCATTTTCATCGGCACGACCTTCCTGAGTTGCCAACTCATCGTCGACAAACGTCACTTGCCTTCGAGACGAGCCATTGTTTATCGCTTGTGAATGTGCTGCTAAATTATTCTTCGCTGTGTGATGGCCGGAGGAGGCAATCCGCATCATCGAATGTGGGGTATCCTTAAACGGGTATCCTGCGTTGTCCCCTCGAGCCGTACTTATAACCGCAGCTGTTGCCGCGTAGTATTCTTTCTGCAAGTCATTTTGATCGACTGGGCGTCTGTCGATGGGGTTAGACGTGCGCCTTGACAACCTCCTCTGTCGAGGAGGGACCTGCATTGAAATCTGTATGTCTTGAGGTTGCATCTGAGGAGGATTAGGTATACCAGTCGTTGATGACGACGGTGATGAGGTTATGACGGCGGTTAATGACTGCGGATCGTCCGAAGCGCTTTCTAACGAAATCGAGTGAGCTTCGTCAGCGGGTGTCGCTAACATAGAAGCCTTACGTCCGCGTTTGTGTCGCGGCGGCGGTTCCGGATTAGCGTCCATTTTAATCAACATTCTGTTTGAGATATAATAGCAGCTTTGATAACTGAGAGCAAGATAACTCACAATAGGAGAGTGAATCCAATGAGTGTTATCACCGCAAGAAAAAAGCCGAGAAAGGATGCACCTTGTTCTACCAGAAGTCAGATCACTCTACAGTCGAAAGAGTAGCAGATCAGTACCCCGTCACCTTTTATCTACCTTATGAAGAATAACACAGTATCTTAGAAACCAATTGCACTATGTCATACATGCACCCTAAATAATTGCGCTTATTCCCCTTTACAGCTTAGTGATTTGAGACGCTCTAACGACGCTCACTTTGAGAGTCCCACAGGTTTCATCTATCAAAGCTTTTGGTTCCTGTCGAAAGCCTTAAATCCGCGCACCCGTCCACATGTAACCATGCTTCGTTGCCAGACTGGAGGAGACTGTTACGCTCAAAGCGCCAATACAACCTACTGTGAAATACGATGTCAACACGACATCGCAAATGGATTGATCCGACGTCACAGCCGTTTTGACTATCCAACGTTATTTCGCTGGTCGCCACGATAATCGACCACTTGACTACGAGTTATCCAGTCGTTCAGCTCAAACGGTTTGTCGATACTTGACGTAACGAAGTGTGCGCGGGCGAATCATGCGAGCGGCAGCTGTGGGGGGAGCTTCTGTGCATTGGCTGCGGTCTGCTGCCGTTGCAGCCGCTCTTTCAGTCACTGGGTGACCGCGAGGCGAGGGGTAACAGCAACTGCCGCAATTTCTTGATTTCCATCTTCCCCAGCCGATTCACCGTCACTGTGATGGTTGATGTCGTATCGCTAGGTGGCGTGTTTGAGGCGGCAGCAGCAGCGAAAGTCTATGTAGAGCCCAGTACGGGCAAGAACATCTGATTCTCGCTATCGAAGCTCGCTGATTCGTCCCATTTCGTTACTAACGCCTGTGGTATAGACAGGATACGGTGCTTTGCGGAAGGAGTAAACGAAGAAAATAGAAGTGCGCTCATCGCAGCGACCGATCGGTACTGCAAGAAACGGTCTGCTATATTGAGCACCTGAGTAGCAATCACCGTACTTGTAACACTGGGAGGGCCAACAAGGGCGACGGAAAAGCTGTACTAAATACTTTTCGGACGATACGCGCCATTGCAGGGTCCACTACCCGCCATGCCCGATTAACCATAGCCAGAAGCCTGTTCTAACATCTGCTAAACATGCCATAGGGTGTGCAGTATCAGCCATGTAAACAATCAAAGCTTTACATTAAACGCACAAGGAACGTCAACAGCTAATCATCACACTAGTAGCTAGATTGCCCCCTTCGAGATGTCACTCTCCCCTACGGTACACACCACAAGAGGCGACGGCGTCGCGCGTGTCGAGCTGAAAAAGACCTGTTGCTCTGCCACATCGCAGTTCTTCTTCTCACAGAAAGACAATCATTGTATCAGAAGACTCACATCATGCTCGCTGCACAGAGGTAATAGCATTGAGGCTGGGCGATCGGCTCATCTCTGAAGAGGAAACAAGCCGGCCAAACCTTCGCGCCCGGATCATGATGGAAGTTACGGTTGAGTACTTTACGCGCGCATTCATTCGGCATCACGGATTGACGGTGAGCTGTCACTGCCGCTACGAGATTTCAAATGGTGCTCGTGGAAGTGATTGCTCGGTCCAGTGTAGCGCAGCATGAATCGTAGTTCCTCTAACTGAATTAATTACCGTAAACGGATCAAGGTGGGCAGTAATGCGCCGATTATACGACGAAAGAAACAAGTCCGGAAGTGGACTGGGATGCTTTTGCAGAATTTCGCTACGATAACACTCATCACTGCCGGCCGTGAACGGGGCCTTAGGCAGATAGGACATAGAAAATAGATGGGTTTGTTCAAGAAAAATTATTTGTTTTTATTATAGCTTTTTGGCTTGCGCAGAAAAACAACTTTAGCGGCGGCGTTGGCAACTGATGTAAGGAGCTGATTTCCAATCCGGGTTGAATACCAATGACGGAGATAATGCGTTCGTGAACTAATTATACGTAAAATAACATTATAGTACAGAGTTTTTCGTAATGGTGTTTTAGGAAAAAGAGGTATTGGCCAAAAGGCATTTCGATGTGGTTTGATGCGCCTAAGTAAACGTAACATATAATAAATTATAAAATGTTACGTCGCTCGTCAGTTTGCCGTATCAATTTTAATAATTTCCGGTAGTGATGATTGATGATCTTAAAATACCACATACAACCTCAACATATACGCGGCATACTTATACCAATTAAGGCAACAACGTTTCTATGTGAGCTACTATATGGTAAGGTATACTCGATTACGTTTTCTAGATAATAACATCAGGAGAAGCCGTTTAAGGAGGATAGTCCTCAAGACAGAGACGAACGTTGTCTAAACGACCAACACGTGCTAATAAACACAGTCATATTTCTGCAATGGTTGGTTTCTGTAAACTTTAGTCGTTAAGTAAACATAAAGGAGAACGAGCTAAAATCAACAGTTTCCATTAACACTAACTTAAAGGCTTCGGTGGTACGGTGCGTTCTTTTGAATCGATCAATGCTGAATTAAGCGAACGCTAAAACGTCGAAGGCTGATCCTACATACACGGTCGCAAAGAATATCTGTTTCAAAAAATTGACTAGATTGCAATGGGCCCGTTCATGCTTCTATCAAAATCAGAAGAGGAGCTAGTTCGGTAACAATCGAGAATAGACATGAAATAAGAAAATCCTATGTTTTAGCATAATATGTGTATGGGTATCAGTTAGCGACTGATAACTTGTATGTAGTTCCACTCATCTGTTATTCTTTCTCACATGATATATTAATCAGTTACAGAAAACCACACAAAGGTTTTCAGTCAAGTCCTAATATTCCATGGCGTCATAATTAACAAACAATTGTCCTCTTCGCAGAAATTAAAGTTTTGTTAACTAACATATTTTCAGATACGAAGCAGGAAGGCTCTATCAGCAATCAGGTGAGGTTTACTATAGGGTTACTTCTGTCTAAAACCATAGTCGGAATATATATCACAGACCTTATCTCCTACGAAAGGGAAGCGTGCGTATGAGGCAACGCTGACATGTAACCAAGTACAGCTTAGGTTCTTGTGGGCTGATAACTTGCGACCAAATAGTTAATACTGCCCAGAAAAGAGTGATCCTGGTGTGTCGATTTCGTTAGGTTGAAGTTATTCTATTGCGGACATCCCCACAGAATCCGGAACGCATACAAACATCGATTTAATAAAAGTAGCGACTTGAATACATATGCTACGATCGAATATTGATGTTGTCCTAATTAGACAGAGCCTGTTTATAACCATTCACTGTCCTGCAATTTGTCTTTCCTTCTCGATCACTTCTTGAAAACAGAATTTTTTTTAGGATACATAGGAAACACATAATCGTTGCCTTGGCAACGATATGTGTTTCTTGGCTTTTAGGGCTCTATTTGGCTCGATAATATTCCACGTAGAATCCTATAATGTTTCCTTTGTCTTTGGTGATGGGCTAAGATCTTAGTCTGGCTCTAATACGTTTGTGAATAATGTAGCCAGTTTTATGATACTGACGTTCAAATTTTTTTAATTTTATTGCCTATTTCACTATATTTAATTGGTGCGTGGCGTGTTTAGGTGTGATCAGAACTGTTTGTGTGGACTATATCTCACGTAATGCAATTTCACATGGTTTTTGAAATGGTAATGAAGAGCAGATTTTAAAAATCGACCACGTAACTGTCATCATTGGGAAACGTCTCGGTTTCCCCAACGTCAATTTGCTAACAAAAATAACAACACCTTTTCCGTAGCTGATTTTGAAAGTAAGCGGGATTCTCGACCTGTTCGTCTCATCACTTGTGCTCAGCAGAATGTCCCGTGATCCGAAAAGCTCAAAACATGCTCATGTCGTACAGGAGAAAACTATTCAGATTAACTGAGGATCGCTCATACGGAACGTACAAAAGACATTTAGCGAAATGCAACTTCTTGTTCGGCCAGAGAAACAAGACGTATTTCGAAAAAATGACAACGTCGAGATCAACCCGCGCCATTTTAAGATGTATCCTGCCCTATCGCAAAGACTGCTAGTTATTCTTCTCTAGGAAATTAAAATCTATTATCGCGGTATAGGCCAGTTCTAGAAACTACATTGCAAATTACAGCGCACCTTGTGCTGCAAATTTGGAAACGAGTGTCTGCTGCACATTCGTCCGTTATAGGCGGCATACATTAACCACTTCTACAACCTGATATATATATATATATATATTCGGTACAAAAGCGTTGCTTGATCCCGAACGAAATAATAGCAAATGTAAGTACAGCGAATGAATGGAGTGCCATCATCAGATCGTGCCCGCGGAATCAATCGGTGCAAACCAGATGGTGGTGATACTAACGAAATACCCTAGCCTTGAAGTGTCCTACAAAAAGTGCACTATTTATTTTCATTTATTTTTTCTTCGTCTAAGTAGGCTTTATATTTATTTAAATTATCTATAAATCTAAAATATAGACAGACCATATCTCGTTTCGAAATGTTATAGGTCGCTGCTATTTCTCCCCAATAGAGTAACAAGTTCGCAAGTCTCTAACGATGAAGGAGTAACACGTTTGCTTATTAAACCCAAGGAGGTATAAAACCATCCAAGCTGAAAACGAAATATAAATACACTTCTTCTTGTTCTGGTGAAATAAGCCGTTCATAGCAGTACCAGACGTAAAATAGATAGTGGTTTAGGCCCATTGCGCGACCTGAGTGATCTGAGCTGATTGATTTATCAAGAGATTTGATGAGACCCTATTTCAAAGCTGCTGCTTCGGTCGGTTGCTTCCAGTGCGCTAACTGTGCTTCTAATGAATTGTGCTAAGCGTTGTTTCTTTATTTCGGTGGAAAAAAACGCTGCTGATATTGACGTCAATATTTGCCGGATCGCCTCGTTGACTGACGTGGTCATGAACAAGCAAATAATCGAAATTAACGAGACGAAGGAAGACGATCGCAAGCAGAGACCTACGTCCTCTTCTTCTCTATAGAATGAGTTCCACAAACCCCGTCGAACAAATCGATGCTTCTTCTCAATAGCCGTGCGAAACAAATAAAATATTAATGAAAAGCGTTCTAGCTCCTATAGGCTACGTTCGAGCCAACAACAAAACACACTGACTCAAGGACACGCTAAAATAGTTGTTGTAATGGCTTACATATTCAAGTACCGAATTGTCGACGGTAATGAATTTCTCCCGATTGGCCACCTTCTTTTTTGGGGCTCTCGAATCGCTAGTCCATCATAGTGGGCAACTATCGGATGTCTCTCAATGCACCACTTTCATTATACGAATGCGGTCGACCAGATTGAATTCTCAGGGTTTTTTCCCCTGTGATGCAACACCACACCGCGTTCACGGCCAGTTCACTTTGCTACCTCCCTAAGGTTCGATCCCTTAGAGACACTCTATCAGCCCTGCGCCACAACAAACAGCGGGAAAGATTTGTCATACTATATTACTGAAGATAGATCGTAACTGCTACGCTTGTTGACCTTGTCCTTTTTCACTATGACAATTTATTGAGGACCGTTAATCTCCGTAAGGCGCAACCTCTTTGTTAGCAGAGACGACGCCATACGCCGTTTCCTACAGTGTCCATTTGCTAATTTTCAGTCGACGCTGGAGATATTTCGAGTTAGACATTTGCCCTAATAAAAAATGCTTAATTTTCGCCGTAAAAGCAAGAACGATATCGTTTATTTAATTTTATTCGTGTTTGTGGAATAAGTTCGTAGTGGTGGTTACCCAGAGTCGCAATGCAGTTTCCCATTGCCACCACTTAAGCGTCGATTCTTCTTACAACGTTCATTAAAGAATTATGTACTGAATAAGACAGATACCCTAATAGGCGTCTTTTCCTTTTCGATATTCGTTAAGTTTGCCGCGACTTGGATTTTGAAGAGGTTTTTCGCGCGGTTGCAATATTTAGGCCTAACGTTGAGTGAATTTGTCCTTTGGCGAACGGTCGCGGCACGATTAGCTGAACAAGATGCACTGCTCGAATGAAAATCGTTTAACAACGGCCGTATCAGCAAGAACAATAATAGTATCATTTATGGTTATAACTATTACCATTAAAATGATTAGGTATCACTGCCCGTATTTATGCTTTTTTTTTTTTTTTTTTCTACCGAAATCTACGCTGACCTGTGTAGTCCAATTCATATATGTGCAGGGTGCAGCAAAACTGCAGGAAACTAAACGAGAGAAAATGGCCGCGTTCACCTTTTCTGTACCAGAACGTCAATTCTCTTACGTATCACCGGCTCATATGGGCGATTGAAACTGGACGTGCGCCCGAATAACAACTGGCTGGCATCAACATCAATATTGATTCCCTTTTTATTAAAATGTCATTTACTGCTTACATAGATAGACCTGACATATTATCAATCTTTTCTGGTGTCAGTGAGCTGCCAAACATATCGGAGTAAGGTTTGCGTCGTTTCGGAGAAGAAGATAATTATATTAGAATGAAAACGATCTTTTACATCAATGCACGAAACATATTTCTGATAAATACTCATAAAATTACCATCAATATTAGTCCCGGGCTGCAGGGTTTAGCCACGGAAGAATACGCAGAACTTATGTTGCTTACCGCGCAAGCTACAGCTCCATTGCAAGTCTTAGGCCACTGAACACTGAGCAATCTAAGCTTACAGAACACACGAATTCGCAGACTGAGCGCGTTTTTACGCTCAATTCGATTTCGGAGTACTGCTTAGGGGAATACGATACTCCCGCCGACGAGTTCAGGAAGTGTAGCCTAGATTTTCGGAGACAGGCGGAAGTTTCCTAAAAATGGCATTTTCCTTTTTGAACAACCCGTTACACCTCTAGTCGAAGACTTGTTCTGCTTGCTTCGTATTCGTTATACCGACAAATTTTGCAAACGTCGCGATCTTTCTGGCTAAAGCCTAGTTTTAATAGCGATCTTACATAGCCCTGTACCCTTTCCTCTACAGAGAATGGTCGTCTTAAAGCTGAAGCAAGTTTTGTCTCTGTTCTGGTTCTGGGCTACACAGAAAAAGCATAGGGCTGGGATCATCGGTAGATGACATGGGTTATTATGAATGTTGAACGCTTTTATGGAACTCTATGAAAATTGTCCATTTGACCTGCTTTTTATGCTTCGTTTACTTAGCTATACTAGATAATCGAAAGCTTCGATCATCATCAAAGCTTGAATATTTACCTTTCTATTGATGTTCCCGCTCGTTGGCAGTCTTGACAATTTATTACATAATACGGTAGCTATTTTTTTATTTACGACAGTTTTCGTCCCGGCTGTGGTAAGTCTACCATTGCTTACCAGTCGACTAAAGGGTAAAAGTTGTTTAATGACAAATTTCAGTCAAACAATAGATGAACAGAAAAGTTTTAACCATATAAATTCGTACTCACACGAATACAAAGGTCAAATGGAGAAATTTATCTAATTCAGTGAATTATAAAAAAAAAAAAAAAAAAAACAAACAGATAAATAAGTTCTTCCATGTAATATTCAAGAGCCTTACGAATGCAATCAAATTCCATTTATTCACGTTTGCTTAAAAATATTACATAAATCAATAATACAGTGCCTCAATATAGCGGAGCGCGTGTATAGAACACTTCGCGCGGGTTGGTTTTATTATTTGTCCTAAAGATAACAATAGAGAGCAGCGAGTAGGGTGGTAACTAGTACAATTTGCCCCTCACCTAGAGCACTTACATGTACCCTCAGATTCGTGGAAATCTGCTTTCTTGCAGAGTCTATGGTGAAGGCTATGCACGGCAAAGACTTGCGTGTTTAGTCGGTTCGTCCCTCGCCTCTCGTAACCTTCGATCGTGCCTAAAGGGAGGAATTCCTAGTCGTTTTTCCTTCAGTAGTACCAATAGCGTTTTTCCTTTTAGTCCCAAGGTTGCTGCTCGAAAGCGTCTGAGCGTTGAGAGTTCAGAGCGACAACGGAGATCTTCAAACAGCAGTGGCAGCTCGGCCAAGAGATATGTGGCACGATTTTGGGTCGCTACGATTAGTCTGACCCAATGCTACTTTCAGAAAAGAAATGTTGATACGATTTAATTTTTGGAGCTTTTCTATGTAAAATCTGTTTAATAGACACGTATCCCGTAAGCTGCGATCGGTGCCACCTTGAGGTCGAGCAAGGTCAGAGCTGTTGCAAGGCAAAAACGAGTAGATCTTGCTTGATCGTCCATGCGAACGCCGGTGGAACCAGGCCGCCAATAATATTGCGTACAAATTACGCCAACATCGAACGTTCACATCAGCCATCCACAGTACAGCTTGAGATATCATATATTTGGCTTCAGACGTTGTTTGTGACCGTGACACGTTCAGTTAACTCATTACGACAGGCCGATTTTCACATCCAGTATGGCCATTTGACGCGCGTCTTAACTATCATTCTGCTTCAGTCCATATAGCTTTGGTTTTGTAGTCACAAAACCCGGTTATTCTTGACTGGACTGAAATCCTACTCATCAGAGGGATCGATGATGTTATGCTAAAGACGTCGTTATACTAGAAACGTTTTTAGCAGGTACTTGGGCTTTTTCATTGAATGGGATAATATGAAGAAACAGAATTCTACGGGATAGAAATAATGCTATGTAATGAACACTAGCCTAGTTCTATTTCACTTTATTGAAATTAATAAGAGATTTAGCTGACACTGACTGTCTTGTGTGTAGTAAATCAGTTAAAATCTTTACTAGCTTATCAATAAACAGTCTCGGGAAATTCGCTCAGCGTTCTTTTTTTCGAGACACGTATGCCACACTCGCGAGCCTATTTGTTTATTTGTTAGCATGTTCAGGCAGGCATCGGTATAAGCATCAGATATGACTGATTTCCATGGCCATAAATCCTTACTAAATCTGATATTGTAGTTCTATAAGCCGTATTTCTTCTTTGCATTTCTAGATCCGACGTCAGCTAACGGTCTTATCGTTCTTGGAAATTAAGGCTAGCTTGGTACGACATCTGACGGTTGTTGAACGAACTTAATGGCCTGATGATACGTCATTGATCGCGGGGATACCACCATACGAATTCAACAATCACGGCTACACGCGGAACTAATCGGTGGCGTCGCCACAGAAGGCTAAGTTATTCTCGATTGGCCTTGGGCAATTCATATTGACGAGCTTACGTTGACCCAATATAGGCAAAAAGAGTGGCAGGCTTCCTACATTACCACGCCCTAGCCTAATCGAAGCAATAGCTAGGACTTCTTCTTTATTTCATTTACTCAGCTTCGCTGTGTACGGCACTAAGTGGGTGTGGTCAATTAGTGCGCTGTCCTGCAAAAGGCCTACTGTTTGCGTTCTTGGGCCTTTGAAGCCGCGACGGCTGACTCTAGATGCTCGTTTTTTATGCAAAATTCTATGTTGCCTAGTTCAGCTCATCCTAAATTCTTCCAGTTGCTATCTTTAGCTTCGTAAGCAAGGTACAGCTCTGTATAGGTCCAAGTACGCCTATTTTAGAAAATATGTCTAAATTCTTACACTTAGAATAGATATGAGCTTTTAGATATTATTTTATTAAACACGGAGATTATCAGTTCGGTCAATTAGTAAGAGCTACCTAGAGCATTCAGCGAAAATTGGTTATGTCGCTAGGCGTATGTGAGAATCCGTTACACTTTTAGTCAATCATACTTTTAGTCAATGCTAGCTAGAGTATAACTGTAAATTATCGATTACTTGAAACAGACACTAGATCTAGTTCTAAGCTCGTCTGCCCTCTGTTAATTAAGGTTGATAGAGCTATTGGCGCTGATGCAACGCAAAGGTCGGTGTACCTACAATAAAAAAAAAAGAGTTCCTAAATACCAAATGCTGTATTGCATTAACTCAGCAAATAGACATATCGAGTCATTAAAGGGAGACGCACGCTTTGAGCGCCGACCTTCTGATCGTGGATCCTTCAATCGACGCTCATGAATACACGGTCAGAACGAAGTTTCTACCCTGCTTGTGTAACAAAGAAGAATGATGATTCTCAAGCTATAATTCAGTAAGTGAGTTATCAAGGGAATTTTCTCAAAAATCGGGATCAGAAGAGCTTTTTGGTGCGAGAACTGCTACCCATTGTTACTGGCCAAAATCTAACGGCATATGTAGTTAACAGCTGGAATAAGATTGGTTATCTTCGTAGACTAACTAATTATTATATCTCGGAGCCGATTGGCAAAGGTCGTTGATGGCTTGCTCTCTAAATCCAAGGTACAATTTTAGCTTACGTTAGGCACTCGGCCAATGGATAATGCTGATTTTAGTAATCGAAGAAGGCAGCAGTTAAGTGGTCCAGTCGGAAGCGTTCGCCTAAACACTTTAACAAGATGGTATACTGCTTAGAAATAATTTATCTATCGCAGGACCACGTTTATTTGATGAAGGGCTGTACAGAGGAGTATTAGGCAAATGTTTCCACGGATATCACGGAATCGGTGCGTTTCTCCAGTTCAAATATGTTATAATAGATTTCAATGAAACGACAACAAAAGTCTGATTAAAAGCTCGTATGCCAAATTATTTCCTATTGGCAATGCTGTAGTATATTCTTGACAATTTCTTTCCCCCCCTCTATAGTCGAGCGGGCTAGTTACTGAACTCGGACGCATATACAGACGCTATGGTACAGATACTCGTTCAGCACATTTAATGATCCATATAATTCACTCGTTATCTTGTAGTAGCTTTTGACCTGGCACTTCCTGGAACTGAATTGTTAATAGCGCAACACTGTGAGCGATCTTTGCAAGGCCACGTCAGTCAATATGTACTATATAGTATCGTATCATATGCGGAATGGGAATAGATAGATGGCTAGAACCCAGCGATAAATAAGTTGAAAAAATTACAGCCGACTAGTAGAAGAAGCCGATAGATGATAAGGTGGTCAGAAATCTACTTCTGTCTGATTAGTTCACGAGGCTCAAACAGAACTGAGCCGAAAGTTTACCCCCCTCCACCCCCCCCCGTGTTGTTTTAACTATCTCCCCCAAATATGTATTCAGATAATTTCGCTTTTGACTGTGACGTATCGACTTACGTTGCTTAGAATTTTTCCGCTTGCTTAATTACTGCGAGAGCTCTCTCTAGATCGATCCCGTTCTATATCGTCTTTGAATAGTAGGTCTCTACTTAGTTTTGGGCATTTTCTTACACTGGAAGAGAATAGTTGCTATCAACTCTGTTGTGAATGGCCATCTTCGACCAACTGCCTTTTTACTTGTCAATTTTTTGAATGGGCCCAGATACTGGACGTTGTGGAATTGCTGCCCCGAAAATCCAACAGCACGGCAACGTAAGAGGAAAGCGGTAGCTGTAAAAACAAAATCAATTCCATTTGAAACGTTCTGTCGGGTATTTTTGTTTGCAACTAAATAACCTATAAATGCCGCTTTAGTAGATACAGTTGAAAACATCTTCTTAAATGAGAACGCTCATTTGCAGACACATATTTCTTCATATCTTCCGAGCAGTTTATATTATCGACAATGCGAATTCGCTATCCGTATCACGAAGAAGACCGTCAACTAAACCAATTACAGAAAATAATGGGCTTCTGGAACAAAAAAAGAAGATCGCTTTTCTATCGTAGAAAATAGGACCGAATGATTTTTGAATGAAAGGAATGAAAATTATATAAAAACTCTTTCTGACGCCACGAAAGAGTCGGTGCTCATAGACGTTAAGGTTAAAGAGTTGCTTTTAGCAAGCCCGACCCTGTTAACCGTAGGGCATCTCTAAATTCGCTTGAGGTCGTAGACGGTGCGCTGGCCCACGTCGAGCTACATACATAGGATTAACAACACCTGTTACGATCTAAAGGTTCAATCAAACCCCTAATGAAGATATTCATTTCACATCCATACGTTTCTATATTACCGTTTATACCGATAGATCTATCCCGTACGAAAACACTCACTGTTAATGAATTTAGTTCGAAGCAGTTTGAAAAATGGTCAATCGTGAACAATTTGATTTGCATTATCTGGCTTACATAATGTTTTTATTCATGCTAGCAAGTCTATGTTATTATTGCGATTGGTGGCCCTGTATGAAAGCCAGTATCTCGACTACACAACCCTCTGGGCCTAAATACACGGCAACTGGGAATAAATGCATTGCCTCTACAGTGATTGCTTTTTTTCAGTGCTCAAACAGAGCTTCGAGCATACCCGAACCCTAGCCATCATTATATAGCTAATCAGGCGCGGTAAGTCGGACGGCTGTACCTGTGGCTAAAAAACCAGGGATAGCTGACTCAAGCTCCGTTATACTGTATAACATGTGTGATTAAATAAAGAAACGTATTGTATAAGCGATGAGTTACACACGTCGGGTGTTTATAGGTCGCGAAGACCAGGCCAATTTCGTCCGGTTCGCTGTAAGTGAAAGTACAAACAATGCACGTCCGCCGTACCACAAGAAACGAATCCAACACTGTTGTTAACTTTCCAGAATCTTTCCTTAGAAAGCGATTAAGGACGATTAAGTTAGAGGGCCTGCGGCGACAACTGTAGCCCGTTAGAGGCGCTGTTCTATATAACAGCATACGTTTAGATATGGGAATGCTAACTGAATGCGAACCACCCTATCATCTATGCGGCTCTGTACGGATCATGCTTGGTTAGATCCCTGATCTGCCTCTGCTATGGGACAGTGATAGGACAATGAACAAAAGAAATTCCTATCCTCATCAACATCGATTAAGACTACCTCGACGACTCGTCTTGTGTTAAGGGCTTGTGAGGATTTAGAGTTCTCTTAGACGCATAAAAATTTTCCTCGATGAGAAGCACTTGATACAGAGTTCGTCGAGTAGAAGGTTACATCTATAGCAAGACTTCACAACGTTCATTCAGGAAAACATGTGGGTCCCATTGATTTAGGATAAAGTGACGATGAAGTTTTGTTTCAAAGGTAGCGTTTGAACCTAAGCTAAGTGGCAGTGGTTGGAGCATTTAATGGTAAAACGATTGCTTTCAAAATGTTCAGGTATTAGGGCAGACACATTTACTGTCGCCGTTCAACCTTATGGAGTAAGTAAAATCTAGTTCTTCATCCATAAGGAGCTTCGCACACTAGTTAAGAGTTCGCAAAGACAGCTGATCGTAATGCGACCGCGTTGTCTTTCAAACCCACCAAGGTAATAAAGTACGGCAAATACAAGTCCCGAGCCGAAGGTGCAGTAATCAAATTCGTCCTCGTACTGTCATGCACCAATTAGGGAAGTATAGTGAGTGAACGACGAAGGGGGTGGTCTTCCAGTTAGGACGGACAAATGTAGGCGCTGATCTAAGGACCTGCCAAGCTGAGTAGCTACCGCAACATCAGGATCCTTAAGGCAATGACACCCGCAGTAAAGATACCACGATTTGCTGAATCGACTTCATATCGCTAAATATAAGAAGTTAGTTTTTATCGCTAGGTAACTTGCGTTTTACCTTAAAACAACTATCAGCTTTGAATTGGCGATTTTTTTTTCACGTAACAGCCTGTGGGAAATGTCAGTTAGTGATATATATTCTAAAATGATCGTATGGCAAATGATATAATCAACCTATCGATTGACAACATTGTGCAATAACGTTTACGTTTATGTTAATAATAATAACGAGTACATAAGCTTTTTTCTTTTTTTTTTTTTTTTTATAAAATAATAAGCAATGCATTAAAGAAACACCTGCAAAACGCATTCACAATGCCCTTAGAAACGCTGGAGTTGTACACCATCATCGCTTGAAGGGCATAAATGTATGTTGTCAATGTTCTAGTAGTTATAGACTCGTCCAATAGACCCGTCACTGTGGTGTTCAGCCGTTGACTTTCATACTTTTCATGAACTACTCTCGTAGGTTAATTGAGTTCTTAATTACGCTGTACGTTTTGATCATGCCCTATGTTATCATTATGAACTGCTAATTATAAAGGGCAATACTTTAAATCATCGAAAAACAGTGCCGTTACCTTAATTTTGTGTTCTCCTTAATACAGCAGGATATACACTAAGGTTAATTAATGGTTTATAGAAAATTTCACACGGTACCAGTAGCAACTGAAGAAAAAAATTCAAAACATCCGATTACACGTAAAACTCTTGATTCAGACATGTCTTCAATGTAAAATCTCTCTCGGCTCCCGTCCAAACAATTGCGTCAACAAAGTTTACCAGTGAAACCTATAGTGTTTCTTATTCTATTATATACCTTTGCATACCTAAAAAAAGTGCGTGATTGTTCTGCGCATAGACAGGACGCTACTTACGGCGGGGGTTTATGCCCAGCTTCCAATTGTCTATGTTATCGCACTCGACGTACGCTGAATTCAGTGGCTCCATTTAAGACTGCCCATACGCGTGAGCTCTCAGACACGTCGACAGGAGTACCTTGACAATTATTCTTTCTTTTGAGCTAAAATTCAATTCAATAGATACAGCAAAGCGTTTGTACGTTCTTATCTACTTTTATAATATTGTCATATAGATGCCCTATTAATTATACGAGTAAACACAATGACGTCTGACTACCAATATATGAATCGATTTATTATATTAAAACGTTCTATTTATATTCTCGCGATATTATGCATATATTTTCATTTTACTGCTGTAACTATTGCGATGTTAGATTAAATGAACGCTACAAATCACCAGGCAACATGGGGGGGGGGGGGGTAGCGCGTTGTTGATGGTCCTGCTAGATGTGCTCCGGCAATCATCTTCTTTTTTACGGTTGTGCACTTCACTGCTCTTTCCGCTCCATCATATACGAAACGCTAACGAAATTCCTATAACTGGCCCCTATTTCTTCATTCCTCTTCATCTGCTGATCGGCGGTCAGACATGCCGTATTGTCGCGTCATATTGCTACCGGCAATGATCTGCTGTTTGGCGGGGACCTGGGGATCTGCGGCTGGCTAGTTATGTTCCTTGACGGAGAGTTGTCAACACCAGCCGGCTGGCATTCGACGTAACTGCTGGCATGACAGCAGCATCAGGCGCATGGCAAAAGGTAACCGTGCTACCCTGCCAATATCCCGGCGGCACTTCCCGATGACATTCTCACCGCCGTCGGCGCCAGCTTCAGTGGAAGAAACAGCTTCAGAAGAGGAATCACTTCAGTTACGGCATTTCAAAGTGGTAAGGACAGCAGTAGCAGATAACAAAATACGTCAAAGCCATGAAGTAGTCGGTGCTTCGCTTTCAGCGTTCCTCTTGCTTTGTTGAATTGATACCGGAATTAGTGGTCGGCGCACCTCGCCAATAAGCGGGAAGACACGGATTTATATGTACGGTCAGTCAGGGAGCACTGGACTGGCTGAAGCTCTGTATCACCACTCGCTTTCTCTAGCGATAGTAAAGGAGTAGCAGCAGCAACAGCAACAGCAACACAACAACAGCAACAACAACAACAGCAACAACAACAACAACAACAGCAACAACAACAACAACAACAACAACAAATCTACTTGGCTGACAGCGTAGCTGCCATAGAACATCAGTGAAAATGACTGGTCCTCCCCGTACTGATACGAACGAGGTTGCTCATTAATTGCTGAACGCACATGCGGGCAAGCTTGCAAACAAAAATACTGACGTTACCTTCCGCTATCCGACGATCCGTAGTCAAACTGTTTCGGAAACCTCTCCTTTCGCTAATATCGCCAATCCTTCATAGAATGGATTTTCTAACGGAAACATTACTACTCCTTGTACGGACTCGGAAAACAGATAAAACCCTTGTTCAGCGAACGCAACTAGACAACAACTTGTGAAGTTGGACTTGGGGTGGGGTGGGCATTTGACGTTCGTTAGGTGTAATCGATGTAACAACAAATATTAGATCGAAGCGCTGAATTCGAAATGATAAAGGACAGCGGTGTCTATATAAGCGTCAAGCTAGAAAGTTTAATATTACTCAGGTCTACCCCTGACATATTTCAAATCACTTTATCGTAACTCTACCAATATACATCGAGAACGATTCAGCTCTGTTTGTAACACATGTGAGGTGCGTGTACGTCTTTTTTTGTACAGAGTTTTTGTATAGTGTGGAAGGGGTCGACTAGGAATCGAGTGAGATGCCCTGATTCTTTATCCAGCTCCCGGGAACACTCAAGCTGTTTTAGAGTTAAATCCTTTGAATTCCGTTTTGAGCCATTGAAATAGTGGCACTCAAAGTGTAATTATTTCTAAGTTGGAAATTATAAGAGATTTACCTTCCCGATCACTATCAACTACAGCAGACGAAAATGCATTTGGTGGAAGATCATAAGGGCATAAATTTATCTGAGTTACTTACTTCCCAATAAATAGATAATGTTCACCTAACATCATATTTATCTTTGAGTAGTTGTTACCATATTTAGAAAAAAAACTAGTTCTACAAAAATACCTACGACCTAAAGCATTTAGCACTCCACAGGCTTGAATATGGCCATTTGCACTGATGCGAGCTTTCCTCTTCTGCTCCTTATTGGCCTATTTTTAATCACAACTTCACAAAGGAGCCAGTTCCATATCAATCATTTGCTTAGATATCACCGTTCCCATGGTATCCCCTATAATCTAGGAAATTGTAATCTAACCCTCGGTGCTCCGAAGTGTCATAGCCAGAATACCTCTTCCTGACATAGAAGGTTAGAGAATATGTCTGTAAAGAAGGGTTAATATTCATATGCGTATACGAGTCCGGTAGCTTCGCTTTTTAATTTGCTAACATGATGCAGCCTGCCCCAAAATCTCAGTGGCCACCCATCTCAGCCCGGACCACTACAACCAGCAGTTACGTATCCCGTGTTTTTCAATACACTTCGGCGCCTATGTGTATACGTACGTGTATCATAGCGTATATATAGGCTATAAAAGGCCTCTTATATATCGATGCTCGTCATAAAAACAGGACACCCGCCGCTAAGAAGCCTATATTCCAAATTCGCAAATTTTCTTAAACAACCATAGGCTATGACTACGTCGTAGTTAGCGTGAATATTGTGTCAAGGTGTAACTTGACGTTTTACGGCAGATTCGAAACACATAAGACTGCATCATTAACAGGGCTGACGCTCAGATATTACATTGATACGAAGTTTTGATCTATACTATGAGAAAAAAACAATGATGCTTTGTTTTTTTAAACGTCACTACTTGTTTGTTGTGCTTTAGAAAAAAAAAATGGAAAATCTAAACCCTTACAAATTTTATGAGAGGATACATCGACATATCCCCGGGCTGTGTCGTCATCATTGGAAGTTTCGAACACCGCCAGTTATCAAACACTGCTTTTTAAATGCTTCTTTTTTTTAATTGTGTAGGCGTCACTAGGTGCGTAACGTTGGATAAATATAGCTTTATATATTGCACATTTTTTCTACTCGAGACTATTTGACTGTTTATAGAGAATAACTGCACGAAGCATTGCGGTAAAAATGCAATTTCCTATGATTTCGTCCTTAAACCTTTACTGGTGCTTTTGGCCACAGGTCATGCTCCGCATTTAAGCCCATAATACAGCTCACCCTATGCCTATTTATTGCTTGCTGACATGTCTTTGTGCTTCAACGGCCAGGGTTGGTATAATGAATGATAAGTGAAGATCGACTCTGACATTGCATTTTGGACTCTGTCCAGCGAACGCTTGCAATTATGATTTATGACAATTGACAATTTGCTAATTATGACACACTTTACCTCGAATATCATTAATTAACACCAGTTTGTATTATCCTACTTTATGTTGCTACCCGGATCACCACGGTATCGGTTTCGCACAATAGTGCTCAATTTTTTGGCAAAGTGAAGTCGCGATTTGAGCGATCTTTATTTTGACTTTCCTATACGATCTTTCTATTTAAGACAAATTCTAGATTATTTTCCAGCTTCTTGTTTTACTTCAGGTACAAAATTGTACTTATCCATACGACTATGCGACTCATGTTTAACAGAAAACGCATTGAGTGTTTGATCTCTCCACTACCAGCAACGATGTATGATTGGATAAGTGTAAAAATATATACAGCATAATAACCGTTTCTTTTATTCCTCTTATTTTTTTTTTTATCGATTAATGTTCCAAAACCAAACAAAAAAAGGCGCCAAGTACAAAACAACAAGGCTAAACAATGTTCCTTTCTGACGACGTTAAGGGAAAGAAGACGTCAAGGCGACGGCACACATCGTACTGCCTGCGGTGTCGTTAAAGTACTGATATTGAACGTAGAAGCCACTGTTGATGGCAATAATGACAGCGCTCAATTCCGCTACAAGATAAAGCATCAACGCTATCAACAGCTGCGGCTGTACAGCATCATCGAAGGACTCTTATTCTGTAGCTTTTTGCCCTTGCCGCTGTCCTGGGGTCGGTTTTCATCGTCGCCGTCACGACCGGATATGGGGGAATTTGTGCAGTTTACAAATGCTACGGGGGCGGAAGAGGGACGGGGGTCATAGAAGGTAGTTGGATTCCTTGGCGTTTCTTCATTGGGCTGCCGTCATCAGTTTACTGGAAGTACGGAAAGGCCAGAGCGTCTTGGAATAGGACTGTTGACTTTTGATGTGTCGTGATCAATACACTTCCATGTACATCGGTTTTATTTAGATGGTGAACCTTTTGTAATAACGACTTCGACTTACAAAACGCACGCGGTCGATTGGATAGCAGCATGTTACTGCGTATTGAACGCTCCGTGTGTTTAGTGACGTTAACACGGAACGATCAATTTTTTTTTAGTGAGTGCTGAGTTCACTGTTCCTACCGCTGGACATTATTTTTTTTCCATCTTCACCGTATCCCCCCCTCGATCTGTCGTATCATCCAGTAGTTGTATAAAATAAAGGCTGTTCTACGGGACGATATGTCACGTTTTGTGTGCAGCAGGCTAGTTCCGCTTCTGACAAAGGAAAGCCCACTTGGATCTAACAACGGACCGCACACGTTCTTACATTATACAATAGGACATTCATCCAATGTGTACAATTGTAAATACGTATTTACTAAAATTGGTAAGCTGCTATATAGAGGGGACCTCTTATCTCGTTATATAAAGCATCTTAGACTTGGGAAAGTTCGCATGATGCCACTCGACCAGTGTAACTTAGGAATGTACCCAAATATCTTCAACTTATCCTCTTTCCCTAGTTTTATCAATGGGGGTAATTACTGCGGCGAGCTCAGAATAAATGGCCCATACCGTTATGAACGTGGGTTATTTAACTTCGCTTCTCTGATGTTCTGCTCAGTCTGTAGGAAAGCGTAGGATATTTATAGTGTTCGTTTCAGCCGTTTCGATAAGTAGATGGCCCGAAGTCGCCTGTAACGCCAATTAAAAATTCACAAATGTGATCAGAAGTTAGAAATGATCGCCCTGAAATACAAAGACGCAATGACAAAAAGCAGAAATTATCAGTCCTTTATTGAATTTTCGCTTTATGTAAGGACAAAATTTGTATGGTAGACGTTCAATAGCTTCGACGGGTTGTTTTCAACGAAGTCGTCAGCGTCCACAGCGGGAGACATACCTTGGCAAAGCAGCTTTTGAAATCATTGATATATAATTCAGGGTTTTTAATAACAGAAGACGTCAATGCTTGAAGGTATGTTAGCGAACTAAATTGTCCATGTGATGCGAATACAACAATCAAGGATAGATTTTACAATATATCATTGTTCCTTATTGATCTAAGCATAAAAATGGCGTCTCCATTACCGATCCTCAATGTTTAGGCGTAGAAACATCACGTCTAGACAGAGCGATAATTGTATAGTTTTCGTCGTACCATCGCGACGTTTAATCTACAGCCGACTGTAAATAAAGTCGTCTCGTAGGAACTATTAGATGGGATGTCCTGTATATTGCCGACATATAGCCTATGTTTAATAGAATATCATTTTCTATCTAACGTAAAAATGACAAATTAAATTGATCCAAGGCAGAGGCCTTGTGGGACGTTATGTATGAGCACTCACCGCTAGTACTACTGTTAGAACTATTATAACGTCTAACAAGGAAGGATCTGTTTTCGGGCCAGTTATGCTTCGAAGAAAGCGACCATCTCTTACCGTCCAGAAGAGTAAATTTTTCTATGAATCTAAAAGGATCCACAAATGATAAAAGCTTAAAAATATGGCCGACAAGTAATTTTCTAAAGAATATACAAGAGGACTGCGCAATTGGCTTACACCATTGTCGACACTCGATTTTTGCCTATTTTAAAACCGGCGTAGTCAAAGATTGCCGTAAGTGTTCGAATACAACAGCAGCAGCAGCAGCAGCGTCATATGATCCAACAATCAAAACGTGCACGGGTTCCATTATCAAAGAAAACCTAATCATGTATTTCATGCAATAAGGGAGGTGCAAAGTTTGCCGAGGCGCAAAAGTGAATGAAGAAGTTCTTTCAAATAATTTACTTCCCTAAAATTACGGGCTATAACTTTGTAATGCTTTGTAATGACACTATAGCGTTCTTTCTTGTTGAACATTTATTAGCGTGGCAAAAAAAAAAAAAAAAAGACCATTTAAACTTGATTTCGATTCATCAGTTACTTTAGGTTCATCGGTTATTCTGTTTAGGCTTCGTCGTTGTCTCACACAATGAATTAGGTCCCAGTAACGTATCTATATTTATAATAAATTAGTAAGCGGTGGTTGTCCGCGGTGGACATGTCCTTCGATAAAATCCTGCGCGAGACTGCAACGTAGTGTAATAGTGTAAGGAAAAAGTTGCCCTTCGATCAACACGGGGCTATCTGAAATGCTCTAGTAATCTTTTCTCGAAAAATATTATTCATTGTTCCAGATGCTTCCTGATTTAATGGAAACACAATAGTTTGACTATGTTTGGTAAGGGCCGGCTAGTTTTATTGTTGTTACTATCAAGTCGAAGTTCAAAATGTCGGAATCAGTTCAGATTGTCCCCTATCAACCGGTCATTGCTATAAATTGACAACTACTGAAAAAGGTACTTGTAACTAGCTACTGTTCAGCAGGCTTAAATTCCCGCAAAATAGGACCAGCCTACTTACAAGCTGACTATAAAGCAGTGACGAAACAATGTCACATCTAGTACGAGCATTATAACCCTATGAATGCGCAAGCCATCTCCCAGTGGATGTTCCAACACTAATTTAATTGTTCATTGAACAGTGGATGAGGTCGTCGACGATTTGCTATTCTTTCTATGGCATATTTTTGTTTCATTACGACATCTAGGTTATTTAGCTTATAGATGCACTAGCGATGAGGACGGTTAGAGTGAGTCAGTACCGTAACGTCACGTAATGGTCTGACATCCAAACTAGCTTCCTCTGGCATGAGAATAGAGCCTACAACGTTCTATAACTGCTCAGACTTACCCGCAACCAGGTATTTTATTACTCCTGAACGCTACGAGAAATAATATGGGTGAAGAGTAGGGAACTGACAACACTTGATTTGTTGCTTGATGGCCAATTTGTCATCACAGTACGCTTAACAACGGAGAAACGCAAAGCTGACTCGTGTCGTAGCCAACAAGATATCGTTTGTAAATATTTATCGTTGCACGTAAGCGTTATGTTAGCGCTGGAAGTATATAGCCTTGCCGTTATAATGATTTTTCGTCTGACATGATATAACATTGTGCGAAACAGAACCTCCGTTGTTTACTTACAACGCTCAAGTCAATGCTGAAACTGTTTTTAACCGTAATCCGTAAGGTTCTTATTAAGAAGAAGTACTACGTATACTTTAATTTGATGATATTATTACAAATATTATAGGATCCTTTTTTACCAGCTCTTCCATATCTCTTTACCAGCAAACTCGAGGTAGTCGACTCGAAACGAGCTGCTCGTATAATAATTGATATTTAAAGCTTCCAAGGCGAGCAGGGTGTGCCCAGTTCTATATCCCGAAAGTAGTCACCTAGGGCACCATTATTAGGTGTTCCTGGTCAATTCTGGCGCCTAGTATTTGTATTGATGCTTTTTCATCCGTCCTCGCGCAGCGACAACTTTCCGAGGCAAGAAATAGAGTACGTTCCGCAGCAGAGCTCTATTCCGCAGATATTGCTTTTATGTGTTGTCCTTGTAACATGGCCCTGTGAAGCCGGTGCGACCATTGCAGCAACGGCAAACCCGAGGAAAATCACTGGCAAGCGACGGGTCTCGAACTTACTCGCTTTGAGACTACGGACCAGGGTTTGCGGCAATGAGAATGAACACGCTGTTATTGTTTCTGTGCTTCCGAGGGGTGAGGGTGGGCCGACTAGAAAAGATGGACTCTACAATGTACTTACCCGTCGCATACGATCAAGACGAGTGCAGTTACCGTACACGTGGACTATAGAATGCATCGTGCAGCGAGAGAAGCATATGTATGAACTGCATTTTTCAGGTGATAGAAAAAGAACCAGCAAGGTAGAATGTTATGCCCAGCTACAGTCAACAGACCCGTAGTTAAATTTTCCCCAGTATGATGCACTAGCTACACAAACGGTGCCCACAACATAACGCCATGCGACCATATTGATAGTGATAAACTAGCTTTGAGCAATCATCCCATTGCACGATTTCAAAATCTATTCACTTTAATTCCAAATAGAAAAATCGATAAAACTTCCACGAAGAGGCAACATTACCTTCAACCAAGATGTTAAGACTACTCAGTAAGGGATCTAATGCAAACAAGAAAGAAAAATTACATTGTTACATTATGTCGCAAACCAGTGCCCTGCCATCATGTCAGTCTCTTTTTATCAATACAGCAGATGCTGATAAATGAATTTGAATATTGGCGCGCAATTATGATAATAATTATTGCATTTGCACGGTTATTATAGCATTTATGTTCACTGTACAACCGGCTGAACGTACCAAAGTATTGCGCGTACAGACACGGCTGACGATACGTTAGTCAAGCTAATGCAAGTATTGATCAGTGAGCGTTTTCGGCTCGAGGTCTTCCTCGTTTAATTTGCCCCGCCGCATTTATGCCAGCACCTCATAATTCAGGCACTGTAACTGCTGTTCTCCTAGTTGGGCAACGATTAGGTTATTTTATCGTATTACAGCCCACACACCTGCGAACAGTGTAAGCAGCAAAAAACAAATGGGGGAACGATGCCCCCGCCGCTGCTGGCCAGTACGCTGATTGGGTCTGTCTCTAGATACTATACATCCTGTTTCGTACATAGTCCTACATCATATTCTGTTCGTATATCACATTGTAATTATAACAGTTAATTCTAATCAGTGTCTTTTTTTGTCATGTCTGAAATATTGTTCTTTTCAGCATTACTGTAGCCCCGATTATTATCGCCAGTGGTGATAGAAGCATTATTATTCTTATAATTGGCATTGCCTCTTTTTCGTCTGCTAATTCTGCCACTCGAATGGTGGAGGTAAAGGTCAACTTACCATTACAACGCCAACCTGATACTTTATACAAATCGTCGGTGTCATCCCCATCCCTAGTCGGTCAACTGTTGTTGCCGTTGCAGTAGCAGTAGCCCCCGTCAGCGAGATCACCAATCATCACGCGGATGTCGTTCGTCGTGCAAAATGCAAACCGACGCGTCGATGATAAAAAAGTGACCTATCACACGGCGACTGGCCATTGTTGCTAGCAACGGTTCGAATTTTGCGAGCCAGGATATGTGCGACGAGAGTACTGCTCCGCAGCCCTGCCGCCCACACAATTACTCTTTATCACGAAGTCTACCTAGACGAATAGGTGCGTTGTACAGTTGTTATTGATGTCCTTTTCATTGATGATCGCTTTAGCTATGTCTATGTTCTTTTTCTTTTATACGCCGCCGCTACCGTCACCGCCGCCGACCGCAGCACTTCACTATGGCTATTCTAATATATTTGAATTGTAATGCCTTATCATCGATGTAAATCAGCCTCGACATTAATGTTGTTTATCATCACACACCGCGACTGCGTCGATAGCGATCCGCTTTCGCTCGGCCAGACCGAATGCTTCGGTCTTCGATTTTTGACGTTTGCACGGCGGATGTTGCCTAACGCTACACAGCTCGTAAGAAGCGCGGTTTGGCAACGCGGAGATGAAGATGATCGGGGATCTTGGGATGCAATATGATCATGAGCGACCAAAGTGGGTTTGGCCGTTTTGTGTCTGGCGTTCGTTGGTTCAAGTAATAAAATAGGAAAATTCAAGGAAAGATTACAAAAGGTACGATCTATCACTGGTTGCATTGCTGTGCTCCATGCAGCCACAATGAAAAACACACGCGGGAAATGACGAATCAAGAAACTATGTTGAAGCCTGATGTGAAATCAGGCTTCGACACCCTTGCGGCCTAAGATGTCACGTTGACAAACTTGTCGATGACATAGACAACAACGACAAAAAACAGGCAAAGCTCAATCTTTACAGAAACCAAGCTGTTGGTACATTATTTCATTAAAAAATAAAACCTACTAGTTTCTAATGAATGGGATAAAAAAATCTAACAATCTATGATAAATGGTGTGTATAGTAGGACCTATGTACAATACCTGCAGAACATGCCCCAAGGTAAGGGTGACTTTGTCATTATTTACGCGCTGATTGATGGCTCAACGACACAACAGAATGTCTATATGAAGCGGTTTTCAGTTAGAATCTACGAATTTTTTTAGTTGCACTCTGCTTCAATGATTGTAGGTAGTAACTTAGTAAGTCACAGAAGTACGTACGTTTTTTACCCTCCTTAAACCAACTCTTTTTACAGATTGTCGTATATAAAATTCGCCAGAGGTGTCCCTTCGTATTATACTATTAACTAGACACGGTAAAATCACGTGCGTTGTCCTCTCTGTGTATGACCTAGTTTATTTGTACCCAAGTAAAAGTTATCACCGTTTATAACTAAGGCACTTTTTAGAGTACAATCTATTAGACACCGGTTCTTATAAATTTTGACTGCTCTGAAATTTCAATACTATCCGAAGGAAACCAACTGAACTTCTAAAGGCTAGTATACTCCTGGATAGCATGGAGCATGAAGTACTCTACGTTGTTTCAAAATAGTAAAGTTGAATCAGTCGAAATCTAACAAAATCATTAGACAGTTACTTAGTGATACACCAAGTTACGTTGTAATATTTAACCGTTACGAGCGTCTCCGTCTATAAAATCACTTTGATGACTCCTCCTTCGATGTGGCGCGGCTCGATGCTTCTATAGACCTCCTTGTTTGTTTTACTTAAAACGTTACAAAACTTAAATTTTTTTTTCAAATTAAAACGTTAATATGGTACCCGAAACTAGACCCCTCATTTTATTCATTACCTCGTTAATCACGGTTAGGACGCAGATATTTGGCACAGGCTTGTGTTCACTTGTATGGAACACCCCCAATAATAAATTGCATTTTACGTCCTACAAAAAAGGAAACCCCATTGGGGTCTAACGCTGCTTCGTATGCCGTCAGCATAACCATTGGTGTCGCCAAAGAAACCTAGACATTCACCGTACCGAACTACTCATTGTTTACTCATTATGCTGTAAACTGGCAACTAAGACATCGGTAATTTGGAATTTTTAAAACTGCAAAGCCTGCAGCATCATATAAATACGCTTTTCCCTATCTTCTATTAGCCCCAGTTCCGCCCGTCTTTCGACTCATCCTTCGCAGTTACTTCATCTGTAGATACCTTTGTATCTAATGAAGTGGTCAGTTCACGTCAAAGGGGCATGGATACACGGAGACAGCCACCATAATTACCCGTAATGGCTGTATTATGATAACAGTAGCACCTCGAGTTTGGCATTTTTTCTGTTCTTATTATAGCACAAAATTACCAGTGAATGCTTCATTGTCATTTGGTTATAAAGAGCCTTACGTGGGCCTGCAGCAAAACCTACCGCTAAGCGTCCGGTCCCCCCCCTCCAAATTACTCATGGAAGGCCTGAAGAACATAATTGACATGTATAATTCAATACTAAGTTCCGACGAGCTGGTATCCAGACAGGCGATCCTTCTGTAAGATAGCACCAACCACTTCAGCAGCACCGTGGAACTGACCATTTTGCGATGATCCGCGTCAGACTGAACGGCAAGATAAATCATTAGATCAGCAACAGCAAATGCGGCTCTGATGATTTATTATCACCAGTAGTATTATGACGGAGGTAGCGGGGGGGAGTAGGATAAGCAACGACGGTATTATAGGAATACACTAGCATCATACATCTTTAATACACATATATCATCATTCAGTCGTATATGTGCTATTTGCATAAGGCTACGATGTGCAGTTGTGCCCATCTAGACGTGTTCGCCGTCAGTCAGAAAGCCAAGATGATTGACTACCTCATCTGGCTACAAAGATGCTAAGTAGTCATTGTTACTGTGGCTGCGACGTTATCATTGTTATGATTGTATGCCCTTCATTGATTTCGTACTTCCACAAACAACGACAGTCGCCATTCTATCAAAACGTATTTGAAAGGAAGGTTTCATCGCAAAGCTCGTGTACGATGCGCTTCGACTAGCTAGCAATGTATACATGTGAACCAATAGGAAGCTGGTCAATTTTCCATAAATCACTTGCAGCACATGCTGCTAGAAGCATGCATCGATGTAAAGAACATTTTCAGCCATAGTACAGAATGCGCGATAAATTCCTTGGGGGGGAGGGGGGGAGGCTCCTTCAATAAAAATGAACTATTTACATTCACACGTCAATTTGAAAATGTTGGCTGAGCTAAATGAGATGAGAAGCTTCGTCTCAGCCGCAAACATAACCCATCGATTACAGTCTTCCTCCCCAGTGAGTTTACTTTGTAGCATTATTGGTATTTCTGCTCGCTGGCGGGTAGCCGTTTAACTCGATGAAGTTCTTTTATAAAAGTACCTCTTCGAACTACCTCTATTTCATTTCTTGTGTTTTCATTTTCAAATCTTTTTTTCTTCAAATTCAAAATTACTTTTTATATATAGGAGTTTTGATTTAGATTAATCAGTTTGAAGGAATTTACGCCGCTTCCAATTATAATTACAACTGTTATATTGATATTATGGCGACGAATGTCGACGCGTACAATAACCTCGACCTCTATACTCCGTTAAAAATACTTTCTTGACCCACCTCCTGCAGCGAGTTATATAGAGAAGCGTGCAATACTGGATACGCAACAACTGATGTGATGTAAACTGCTTGGTGGTATACGGAAGCGCCGAACGCCAAATGATTTCAGGACCTCGAAATGGCATCAGCCGATCTTAACCGGCCAGATTCGAAGGACCCGAAAATGACCCGTATCCTCGTGTATCTTATCTATGCCACAAATGTTTCGGTTCAAGGAATATGACACGTGGGATCTTGCTGACTGTAGAATTTGCCTAAGGGCATTTTCAACGGTATATGGCTATCTACGACCAAAATGGACGTTTATACTACAAGCGGAAACGAGGTAAAAGACGTCAACAGTTTTTCTCAATGTAATCCCATACAGTACATGATCGGTACACAAGAAGTTTATAGCCACACCAGACAAGCTGCCCTTGCAGAAGTTGAAACACTTGGTTGAATCGAAAAAAAAAACAAAATGGAATTATCTTAAAGCAGAAAACAACAACTTCCAGAGCTTTATCGCTAGATACAGCTTATGAGGTTTATCAGGCTCACTCACTTGAAGTCGTTCTTCAGGCGCTTACATTAGGAAATGCAGAAAAAAAGCTTTTCTATTTAGCGCCCATGTACATATAAACATCTAAACTTAGGTCTAGCTGTTGCTGCTTAGAGCCAGCTGGCAGCTGTTAACACTCTATTCAGCGACACTGTTTCATTTCCCGTAATATAT
>NW_019212963.1:77634-91596 GCF_002532875.2 Varroa jacobsoni
CTAGAAGTATAAACATCTCATTGCAGTCAGTGTAGATTTAAATTGTTTGTCCTGTAACTCGTATCCCGGCTTTATAGATTTACAACTATATATAGGAAGATATTAGCCCGTGTATCCATAAGAACTGCTGATAGAAATTATATGAAAATTCATAGACATTCGCGGTAGCCATATGCACGACAGCTTGATGGTCAAGGTTTGGGATCCACGAGCATCAAAAGGCAATAAATAGCCTCTTCATGTCAACAATAAAATAATCTGTTATCAATGCACATAAAAACATTGCTATAGTATTGCAGAACGAAGCTGGCGTCTGCCTTTTGGAATCGTCATACAATAATAGTAAGACTCAATGAAATACAAACACAGGGGATAACGGTAATCCCAGTGTTCTTACAAAATAATTGTTCTTCTATGCGTTAGTTCCATCATTCGGAACTACGCAAGCAGGATATTCATGGAAACAAACAAACAAAGGTACCCTAGCAAAGCTCGGCAGATGTTCATACTCGCAATAATCAAACAGAACTTCAGCAAAAGGCTGTCAGGCAAAAATGTCGAACCTGCAAATTTGCCTATCCAGTAATACAAAATACAGTACTTTTTTATAATTACAAAAGCGACATGTTCTGTTCTAACGGTTGTACAAAGAGTCCAAAAAGAAACTGCGTTTGCTAAAAAGGGTCCTTTTCTAGTCCAGAAGTCTAGTTGATCCGTACCAGTTAGAATTAGCTGTAAATTGGATAGGCCTATAAAAAAAAAAACACGCTATGTATTTCTAGTGATCTTGGAGGTCGAGGAAAAAAGCTTCTTAAATAGGCACTTCGTTCGACGGCGATATCGCTGCTACATATTGGCCATGGATCATCGGGTACACCTGTATGATCGTTTGTGTTTTATAATAAATTACGATATAGGAATGTTGATATAAAGACTGGTAAACGGCCTAAAAATACATTCGAAATAAAGAAAAAGCGACCCCTGTATTGCGAACGAAGTCTCGCCTGATTCATTCGCAGCTACGGGCCGTTATCCTGGTTTCATCGTCCTAAAGCTTATTCTATCGGAACTTTACTTACGTTAGTTGCGATAATTTTCAATGCAACCTGTGCTGAATGGCTTCCGAGCACATAGAAGGAAAGCAATTGTTTCACGTGTGTTTGCATATAAATAAGTTACAGTTTTGTCGTTTTTACTTGTACAGTATATATTTAGATGTAACAATAATGTCGACTGGACGCGATTTAGTTGTATCTTTTTTGGGGTCCTCGTACGTATTTCGCTTCGTATTCAGCGTATCTGCCTTCTTTCTGCCATGCAGTGTCGTATACCTGGATAAGTGGCCATATGTGATTAATACGCTGACAATGGAGGTACAGACTATGAACTAGCCACAATATCCTCGCTTCTCGTTTCATGACATGTTTTGTTATGTTACCACGCCGGTAAATAGTATCCGTGCGTATTATGCCGTCATCAAAATCGTCGCCCATGACTCGCCGGCATCATGGAGCGTCGTCGACTCCAGCGTTAGACGCCCCATCAACAATAACAACTGCTACGATAGCAAGAAACAACAAATACACACACTGTCAATAATGCAACGCAGCATCCCGTAATTAGCTGTCCATACAGCAATAGATAGAAACCCAGTACCAAATAATTACCACCCTCATTGTTATTGTTGTGGTTGTCGTCGTACCAGCAAGCCATAGGCATCACCCATGATGATGATGATGGTCTTGTGTCGTCATAATCTATAACAGATCCTTTTTTGTGGCCAAACAGGCTGTACACCTCGAAAATGAGAAAAACTGCTAAACAGAAAAAGTAGTACGAATATATCTACAATGAGAACTTCCTGTTTTTTCCAAGTTTTTTCTCCTCGCCACATGTTCTCGTTTCAATCAACAACATCCTCGGAACAATGGACGTAGCAATACAATAATGGCAATAAAACTGTGACCCCTTACTTGAACCTGAAGATCGTAAGTGGCTCTATAGGTGATGAGCGTTTATCCGCTCAAAACGTTGAACGACGCTACTGATGATGGTGGCCATCCTGTCGGTTCTCGTTTTTGACGTCCCGGTCACTTCATCAACCGCTTTACCGATTTCGCTGCGGTAATGCTCTTCACTATGGCTAATGGACGAAAGCACCTATACCCAGCAGTGGGATACCAACCAGCACGCAGGGGCTACTACTATGGTATGAACTGGTATAGTTACGAGATGCGAGGACCGACGTGAGCGATACCTTTCCAAATACAATGGTAAAAAAAGAACGAAGCTAGTATTATTATACGAGGTAATATCTTGTCCAGTTAATAACACAGCATAGGATAATTTTTTGGAGGTTTCCTTTCGGGCGTAAAACTTACGTACCGGTATTAACATGAATATGGTCCAAGGACGTAATACAATCGTAGCGTATAGTTTATACTATAAATATGTTCCGCTGTGTGTGCAATGCGTTTTCTTATATACCTAAGAGCATTTATGAGTAGTTGGGCCTCGATCTACAGTATTAGAGAATGTTTGATATTGTTATTGAAGAGCTGTGAAGAATGTTGGGTTTACTAACATTCAAAATGAGAGTATAACGCGTGCTTCATTGTATCGTATGATCAGTATCTTTCCGTCTGTTATGGTAAATAACATATAGAAAGATAAAGGTTTTCACTAGCGTTTTATTTATCTGCAATAGCGCGTTGACGATGGTAGTCAACATACAAAGTGCTTAGTGCAGATTGATTGATGGAGGTTACACTGGTTGAGCTAATCTTGGTCTGCTTCCCAAGAGCATTTTTACTAGCTTCATCGGAGCATCTTTTAGTAAGATAAGGCGCATTCTAAATCACTACCGCAATTCGCCCCTCATACGTATGGGAATAACGGAAAAATTTACTTTGCACGATTCTCTATATTGTACGAGAGACGTTCATCTCTGTATGCCTTTACTATAAGACATATATATATACACATATATATCTCTCTCTCAGGCTCTTCAGGAATTAATAGGTTTTTTTTTTCTAGAAAATACACAAAAAATACGCAAAGCAAAAAGTTAAAAAGTAACCTTGCATTGGAGACTCCTGCATTAGAGAAAAGCACTCCGCGAGAAAGCGAGCGAAAATCCATTCTAGCAGTATTTACAAACGCACCAAATCATCTGCTGTCTTCTTTTTCTTTGTGTATCTAGCAATACGCTTTGTACTGTATCGTGAAAAACTTATGTTTTACAGAAGTGTACCGTATCGTTAAGTGTGTCCCACCTCGAGACTTAAACCAGCGACTTTTAGCTCTACTGCCGTTTAACATGCTAGCCACGATAGCGCTCTTAACCCATAATGCTCCTTAGCATTGATCACGACACTTTAGTTGCAGCCTTACCTACAATATTTAAGATTACCTAACGGGTGCAGGTTTTTCTATTGTACGTATGCATTACTGATTGTGTTTAGTCGTTCATTACCAGAATCGGTTATCGGCATCCTAACGGCCGCATACAAAAATGCGATGCCTATTTATGTTAGGCCAGACATCGATTGTATCGTCGTCGCAAGCTATTAACGACAGACCGTTAACAACAGTTTAACAATAGGTTACAACCTATGTAGACCAGAAACGGATTGGAGGTTCGATGAATGATGCAGCTGTAGCCCAGTCACAGGGCGAATAATAACGGTGTTGTATGCAAGATGCCCCTCTAATTAGCCCCGCCTGTTAGCATATTTGGCCCTTGCTGTCAGCGCTTGGCATCATTAAGCAACCTTTGTCTAGTGAGCCGCAGCTGTAGCTCGACGACAACGGCCTGTAAATGAGATTATCTACGGACTGCGGCTCTGTCCCAAAATTATCAGGTATTTTCTCTGGATACCTATGATATTAACGTTAATTTTGTTGTTTGGGTATATTCCGTGTGGCGGACAGAGGTTTGTTTCTGTACAGGTAAAGTGTGCGAAAATTATAGTTTAGACTGCGTATGCCTATGTTCTTTTTACCAGAAGAACATAGTAGTAGAAGTAATAATGTTTGTTTGTGTACCATTATGTATCTACCATTGCCATATCTTTAATGAAGTGATGATTTCGTATGAAATTCACATGCAGAACCCTGGCTATCTGAGCACTGGACATTGAGGTGCTGTCCCATAACGCTGCATGTGGTGATATTCTAACCCAGAAACATATGATTGGTGGTTAGGTTAAAAGCCAATCGTAAACATCCCATGGCAGCCCCGAGGCCCGCTACACTTAGACCTATTTTTAATGGCACCAGCAGACGTAAAACTCGAGATATCTAATCAAATTCTCAAAATTTAAGCAGCGCATGCCTCGTGTCGTACTATAGTGTTTCTTTTGTGTGTAATTATAATGATTTTTTTTTTGAAAAGCAGAAATACTTTTTGAAAAAACGCCCAACCCGAATAAACAGGGAGGGTTACATTTACATTATTTGAGACATTTTATACATCGGGATCAACCCAATAAAATCACTGAGTTCGGATGCACAGAGTCAGCTACCCGAGTCGAGACAGGAGGGCTGTTTTTTCAAAGAGATAGTAAAACGCATCAAGGCTAAGGACTGATCTCAAAGACATATGCAATATGCAGAGCTTAAGCTACAGCTCGAGCAGATGGCACTTGATCCTACTGGATTTATGGATGTTTTCTAAAGAAATGTGAAATCCTGTATTGGGTTTTTGAAACGAGTAGGTGTACTTTTTCTGATATAAAATCCAATGTAAAATTGGTCAAGAAACGGCGCAAGCTCATAACCCAATAATAACATAGAAATATATATCCTAACGAATATTTAATATAGGGTTAGATTGTACACTTTGTTTCTTTTATTGGCCGCATTGGCTTCATTCACTTAAAACAGGCACCGGAATAGCGTAGAGCCTGATAATGTAAGTTGTAGATTTTATTACGCACTATGTATAAATTCATTACAAGCCGTCAACCGAGGATATTAGCCGCAATGTATCTTGGTCGACTTCTCAAAACCGCAGTCCACTATTACCTATCTCACGCGAACGACATTGTAAATAATCGGGTGAACCCCTTTCTTTTCTAGGCTACTGTGGATTATTCTAAGAAACGGAGACAAGCTGTAGGTGATTTGAGCGCGATCCCTCTACACGGAAGTACAATGCAGATAAATACTGAATGACTGTCGTAGGATAAACGCATTCTACTTTGGAGATTTTGAAGTTATGCGTGCGAACGAGCCACTAGAAGCGACGGCTGACGTATGCGAAAACATGACGCCTGCAGCCAACTACACTAGATTCTTTTGGGGCCCAGATATAGACTCTGTGGCTCCCCCTTTATTAAATGCAAAAGCACACAACCTATTTGGTGATTTGAGTTTTGTTTAGCATAAGTGGGTGTCATCTCACGGACTTATGACGACTGTAGAGTGCCACAGGGGCTCTCTGATGTGCTGATTGTCGAGCTCAAGCTGGATATAGGTGATACTTAGGTTAGTTTTGAGAAGAGGACTGCCTACAGACACACAAATGCAAACTATAGTTATGAAATCCCGAAAAATACCAGTTGACTTTTTTGTCATTTACGTTACAGCACACGTGTATGCATGTGCCGCGCCCCTCATCACTGATCTTGTAGCTTTTGTAAGTTTAAAATTTCGTCTAGAAGCGAGACCAGCTGTGTAGTTGTTAACTGGATTTTCCCACTTTTAATGTTTGTAGCTAACGGCTGGTTTATCTTAAACGTTTACTTTATTCGAAGATAGGCGTGACATTTAGATGTCAACTAAGCAGTGACGTTCATCTTGGCAGCAGACTAGGCCTGACGAGGGAATCGTATGATAAAAATAACATATTCACGACAAATAAAAGCCGTTCTGGAGCGCCCGGGCACATCTTGAAGAAATGATGATGATGATGATGATGATGATGATTGATAATAGCTCTAAGTTGCAATGATTCACTTAGTTCCGCCCTAAGGCAAGGCTCAAGTTTGCGTATAGGAGGCCTTCTCAATGCGATTATAACTCTAACCAAAAAGCCGATTGACAATCTCTAAACATAGGATAGAGAATAACTTGTTTTCGAGCCATAGGATGAAACAGTGCGACTGTGATCTGTCGCCTACTAGATATTATGTAATCCCTTATTTTGCGTAATCTTTGCTCTCTGTGAGTCAAGCTTTTAAAAACTAATGCTCTGGATTTACAGTCTTCGATCGATTATCATTAGGCAGGCCAGCAGGAGCAACGAGAGCCGGCCTAACGGTTTCTCATAGGGCGTAAATGCTGACTGAGAGTAGTACTTGCGGGCCAAAGCCATAACTTAACGAAGTAGAAACATCCTTGCATAAATATTTCCAAGCACCAGATCATGTAAAACGGGGAACGATCGAGTTGTCTCCAGGTGGTACGAGGGTAGGTAGTTCAGTGATTGGGACAATTGGTTCACCAAACATTTTCAACGAGTTACGTTATTACATAGCCTTTGTGATCCCATTGATTACGACGTGTCGCTAAGTACACGCATCAACAGATTTATCGTAAATATTCTTATCAACTCTATAAGGTCCAGCTGCAGTTTTTCTCTCAAATCAGAGCTGGACATCTGTATTTTGGCAAAAAATTTTTGCACTTCAGTGCTGTATTCAACACGTTTTTTGCCGTTGAAAATGCAGAGCAAGCGATTTGTTGTAGCCAGCGAAAGTTACTCCATCCTTTTAAGCCGATGAGAAAACCTTAAAGCGTCTTATATATACATATATAGTTCATCTTACACGAAGCCCATAACATTTACCGAAACTCGTTTTAAACACTATGATAGAACATTAGGTTTCAAAGCCCGCTATTTTGACCCAGCTTGATACACTCTGGCTTACCGCATTAATATTAAGGACACGCTCAACTGTTCAATTTTTTTTCAAATATATTTTTACCTGCGGACCAAATGCTGATAATTAGGCATAAGCAGGTATAGAAAGCTTCACTGTGAAATATAATAAGCATTAAGTGGGGTCGTAGAGTCATATGGTAGCGATGTATTACTGCAGCCGCAAAAATCTCATAAGCCTAATATATCTACCCATAGTGAGAATGTAAAATCTACAAAGAGGCCTTATGCTATTGTCAGACCCTGTGAATAGGGCGGTCTAGTGCTGCCCGGCATTACCAATGGCGGAATTGAAACAAACTTCGCCTCGGGACACTAAAAAAAAAAGGACGCCATCTTTTCACCTTGCATCTCTGCTGTCTCACAAAATGGGAAAAAACGTTCATATAGGCTCTAGTCCTAGAAAGGCTTGCGAGTTGGCTAAACTAGTCTGCTGATCCTATGTATGCCACGATCGATTTCTGTATACTTTTAATTCCTGCCAACGCACAAAAAGTACGATGTCGTCTCTGGTTAACAAAAGACGATATGCAACATATTGCCCGATGGTGGCCGCGTAAGGTTGCCAAACTGATCGAATATAAGCCAGTTCTCTTCTACAGTTATGTTGTTGAATAGCCATATGTTTTGTAGAGTTGCACACATATTTGCACTGTGCCAAACTCCTTGTCAGGTTATATATAATGACCCCTCGCGTATGTTCTTCTGGGGAAGTTATTGATTAACGACGTTGATACGATCTATGATATAGCGAAAATGCTGACGGAAAACCCATACTCACAATCTTTATATACGGTACCCTGGCCAGAGTGGAACGTCCAGCTCAGATCGGTCTAGTAAGGCTTTTTCTTGATAGTCGTCTCGTTGGCCCTCTCAACACTAAGCCCCAATTACAAAGGCAAAATTTTCATACTAGATGTACGCTTGTGTGGCAGTTCAGCCTTTACCTGGGCCCCGCTTCACATATGCCAAGTCAGTGGATTTTAAACTGATTAAGCTTTTTTCGATAAGGAAAAACAGTAACGTCTCAGTGGTAGTGGACATTGGGCTTTTAACTTGTTTGCCTCCCTTCACAATAAGCAAGTAATTGCGATAATTATAGGATTTAATTATCATTGAAGTAATACACTTATCCGCTTATTTTTTTCTAGTAATCTATTTTCAACAGGACTACGGGAACTGAATAATTTGATGGACACAATTTTGGTGAATATGGTTTCTTCTAAACGGATGCTATGGAGCATTTTCATATGTGCTAGCTTTGTTCTACTTAAATCTCAAAAAAACAAAACATGCCAAGAGAAATATCTAGACATTTGAAGCTCTAGCTAGGGCAAGATTTAATAAGTTTAGAGGGTAAACATAGGCTTCTAGTTATATTGGCGTGATTCTTAAAAATCGTGAGTTTGATGTTTCGCTTTGTCAATAACTTCGATTACTGCAAATCTTTATGTCCTGTTTAACGTTAAAAAACTGCGAACACAGATATTCCAAACGATTGACAGGCTAATTCACTACGCCACACAACGTAAACATAGTTCTACCTTCGATGTCTTAGCTCGTATTCGTATGTACCCTGAACTTTCAATTTTTCATATTTCCCGAAAACGAACCCATAAAGCTCGAGGAAAAGTTACCACAAGGGACTGGTCCAGCTCGAGGAGGGAGTCATCTACCATAGAAAACCCAGCGAGAAAATGTTACAGCTTGCCGAATGACACTGCTAATTCAGGTTCTAAGCTGGAAAGTCTGAGAGACTTTGAAAATGTCAAACGGTTCCACAGAGGCCGTAGGCTGCCTTTTAGGCTCGAGTTTTATTCTAGCAAAGCCTACGATACGATAAACAATATTATTTTAAACGTTGGTTGGAACTATTGCCAGATCAAGCCATCCTGATTCATTTAGAATATGTTTTCTTAAAATTTCTCAAATAGTGCAAGAATTCTAATTTCGTTAGCATAAAATATACATAGAAATTCAAATATACTCATTCGACCGTCTTTTCTTTCTGTCTTTTGCTTTATTACTCTGAAAGTCTCAAAGGTTTTTAGGCAGTGATTACGAGTGTAGTCCATAAGCAATCTAATAAATTAAAATATTTCAGTTTTATTGAACATTTTTTTGGTTAGAAATACCATTCAATATCAGGGCCTATTTTTATTTTTCTAATCGCCTTTGCCCACCAAGAAGCATTTAATATTAGGAAAAAAAAGACGTACGTGATTGAATGATAAGCTCTTCACAGTCGACCCAATTGATACATCTACCGTACAATATTCGGATCTGCCAGTTAGCTGGACCCCAAATCGAAATGAGCAGATAGCTAATGACAAAAAAATAGTTATCGGAAATTTTTTCCGATAGTACAACAGGTTAATACCTTCTTTACGAGGAGCTCGTTTTTTATTGGGTTAAGGAGACCGGGGGCGTCATAAGTGCCAGAACCCTCAGGCTTATTGCAAATTTTGTTGGCTGAAATATATTTCTTTAAAAAAATGTTTATTCCCGCTAAAAATTATTCCGCCCTTAAAAATTCAAAGGAAAATCAAGTTAGTCTTTATGATTCGTTACAATGTAATCTACATTTATCGTACTTGGCCAGGGTAACTAGAAACTTTTCTAAGAAGAAATAGAACTAGCTTACACTGCTTGGATACTGCTGACTTCTTTCTTTGACGAGCTCCGATCACGAAAAAACGGGTCGTTGGAATACCAGTTATCCATAGAAACTCCACGCACTGGCTTTCTTTATTATTTTAATAAACAGAATTTACTGTACAAACAATCAAGCGTAAAGTATTAATTGATAATTGCCAGTTTACGGCATATAAAACATCCTTGCAATAAAGGGAGACGTTTAACTTGAAAAAAGGCGTTACCTAGAGGAGAGTGACATAGCTTTGGTGACTACGAAATATTCCCTGTTGTTTAGCTTTTAGTATCGTGTATCTCGATCTCTTAGAATTTGCGTAAAATTTGCTAGGGTCTAATTAGGACTGCGACAGGCCTCATCTCTATCACCAAGGCGTATTGTGAGATACTACTATCGATATACTGAATTTACGAGTTATCTTTGAGACCGAGTTTATTGCACGTGCAGCAATTACTGCATATTTTATAAATCGCTGGGTTCGAATCGAAGGTCGTTGGGTTTTCTTGTGGCTACGAATAACAGGAAGTCGAACGTATAATTTCTCAAAAGTATGTATCAGTATAAACGTAGGCAAGTTTTTTATAAACAACAGTTGCCGCCTGCATGTCATAAGTACATAGTAAAGATTCATTCTGAGAACGAATTTAATGCAGAAATAGGTTAACTTTTCATGCTCTTTCAGCCCCTCAAGCCAATCTATCATTAAGTAAATTACGGTAGCACCCGGAGGCAGACCTCAATGTTCCTATGCGTTGTTGTTTTCTTACTGTAATCGTTCCTGACAAAGGTTTAGCATTTAAGGAATGTTTTTAACATTTTAGCCCATACGTAGGCCACAGGATATTAAACACTAGGCCTCTTCTATTTCTCGGCGAAGAAGAGCCCTACATCTGTCTACACGTTTGCAGTAGTAATATTGATCGCATGACTAACTTTTCCATTACCGGAACAAGTCTGCCCTCGCAGCAAAACGAGGCACCCACGCAAGCGGTCGGAAGCCCTTACAGGTACGTGGTCATATACATACGAGAATATATATGGAGAAGTCCATTATCCGAAACAGATTGCTATATCCGGTAATATCTGAATGGTCACCGATTCCCTGTGATTAGGATGTATACAAATGGCAACCAGCACCCAGATTGAGTGTGGCAAAGACCTCATGTAGATCGAAGCCATTGTAATTCTCCCTGTAAAAAGTCTGTCCTTTCCCTCGCTTCAAGGAAAGGGAGCTTGAGCTCTCTTCCAATATGCGATAGGAAAGCTCGAACCGGGAAAATACTAGCCGGTAAGAGGACGCAATCTAGGCCAGAATGCAGACCAAGAAATGTCATGGATACAATATTTTGGCGTGGTACTTCCAAGGACACTAGGCGTAATCGTCAAATCACTCTTTTCGAGGATACGGTATGCACTATCGTGCGAGTGTCTGTGTGCGCAAGGGCATCTTCGACGAAGTAAAAAATAAGTTCTCGTAAACTTACACTGCGCCGTCCATATAATGACTCGTCCAATCGGTGCGCTATAACCAGGCTATCAGTTAAGCTCTACACACCAACGCGTCGAATACGTCTAATATATTGAATAGCGCCTCATCAAAAACAGTGGCACCGTAGGAAAAGTTTAATCAGGTTAAACATTTGCGGTCACTCGAGCCCACCGTATGGATTCATCGCACATACATCCGACCAGGCTGGAGATTATACAAAACTACCAGTTACCCGACTGTACCCCAATAAGCTCAGGGTCAGTATGCTTCTCGACAGTCAACGAAAGCACGATGCCAGCCGGAAATAAGGCAATCATCCTCGAAGAACAGGCTCATCTAGAGAAAGCTCCCCAAATGACTCAATGGGTTATAGTTCGTGTCGCGGTTTTAACTCTAATCGGCGGGGTGTCCTTACTCGCAAATGCAATGGCGTTGGCCTCGATTTTTAATATGCGACAACGTCGAATGTTATCGCATAGTTCAACCTTGTATATGATTCTAGCTCATATGGCTGTTGCAGACCTTCTAGTGACCTCTTTTTGTATTGTGGCCGAAGCCGCTTGGACGTACACGGTACAATGGCTCGCCGACGAGTCCATGTGCAAATTCGTCAAATACATGCAAGTGTTTGCCCTCTATTTGTCCACTTTCATCCTAGTAGTTCTTGCATTAGATCAACTGCTTATTGTGCGCTATCCGTTGCGGCGGGACGCGAATATCGCTTTGATTCGAAGAGTGATCATTTCTGCTTGGTTATTTGCTGCCCTTCTTTCAGTACCGCAGGTTGGTATACTACCTACTTGTGAAAAAGATAGCGAGGGTTAGGGCTTTGCATAGAATGAATTTTTTTGTCAAATGAAAAACTCTGGGGCAGTTAGGCGAATTAGCTATCCAGGTAGAAAAGATCGGTGTCATCGAGGACGTAAGGGACAATTTCTCGAGGCTCAAGCTCTAGCACACGCTACTCTGACAAAGATATTCAGCTAACTCGAACACGAAAAATGGCTGGTACATTTTGTATTGTAACTGAGCTCCTTTGTGTAGATAATGGTTTTTCAAGTTTGCCTAGAATTGAGCTAGCCTTTCTATGATCTCCAGGGCGATTTAGGGTTTTTTTTTTTGTTTTTCTTTCTTTTATCTAAAATTTGCGTGTTTGATTAAGGACATAGTCATCGAATCTTAGAGAGGACTATTTTACCGGTTGGCCGATGCTTCGTCCAACGTTCATCGAGGTGTCTCATGATAGAAAAACAAATATGTATGTCGACGGATAATTATAATATTCCACCATACTGATTCCAACACCAGACTTCGAAAAAATATTTACCTGTAAAGCGAGACACTCGAGAAACCTTTGATGATACCTAAAAACTAGGATTCGTGGTACCTGTTTCGCTACGTTAGTCTAGCTGGAAATGTCAGGAGATCAAAAAATGTAAATTGGCAATTTTCTTTATGAAGTCAGGCAAAACATTTTACAGTTTATCCTAAACGGCCACCTACAGTTTCATATTCAAAGAGAACGATGTCTATTTTATTCACTTGAACAGTTTACAGAGACATAGTGCTATACACTAAACATGCTCGATCATTACGATATACGAAAAAAACTATGTTAAGTCTGCATCTACCGCTTCGATTACGGAACCAACCGTTGTTTGGCAACGCTAATAGAATTCTAAGACGTTGAAAAATAGAAAAACGCCTGTCTCTATCCAGATAAAGCTAAACATACGAACGAATCTTACTCCTATAGATATACGGCTGTCAAATTGTATTAAGTTTTATACATGTATCAATCGTAAAAACTACACAATCGACTATTCTCATTCAGTACATTGCAGCCGAACGAACCTTTACTCAGCAGCAAACGCACACTTCTATCTCTAACATATTAGATTAGCTCAAGAGCTGTGATAAACACAAAAAAAGAAACTAGGACTATTTTGCGTTGTTTGATATACATCAGAGAAACGTCAATAGGACTGGCGGTGAGAGGTGTGGAGTAAACCGAATTCAGCTGTACATCGGGTCTGTCTGTCTGTCTGTCTGTCTGTCTGTTGCAATATAGACTTGTTAAACTTTCCCTCATGTTGCATATATATGTATATGCATATATACTGATTCGATTCTCATTATAGAACCCTATATATATACTCAACTATAGAACTGTAGGCGAAGCATCTTCTCCTAAATCAGTGGATGCTTCAGTGATACAACTAGGCCATCAAATTAGTTCCAGGCATTCATATGACCCTGCGAAACGTCTTTGTTATGGTCGAGCTGCTAGTTTTTAGTAGTCATGTCGTTCAGTAATGGTTTTAATATTCAGCATAATAAAATACCCATTTTTTTAAAATGTTCTTGTGTCTATGTATGTATATATATATGTATACATGGTAGTCTTTCTGATGCCGTAATGGGTAGCGTGCTAAGGTATGAAAAAACACTTGACGCTCGGGGTTTGGATCTTAGCGCAGACATAATTCGTGTCGTATTAAAAACCAGCAGTGGGATGAAGTACCTAACGGTGGGACCGAACGTAAAACACAAACCATGCTATAGGAGAGAAATAGGCTTCCCCAAACCTCGTATGAACTGTTAAACAGTAAACATGCGTTTGTTGTTTGTTAGTATTTCGTATGAAAAATCAGAGTCGTTTTTCTAGTCGGAGATGAAAGAAGTAAACTGTCTATAGCTACACCAGCTCTGGCTGTACAATCAACTATGCATGAACTGAGTTGGAAGCTGCTCAGAGGCATTTCATTTCATTTCATTGAAGTTTGGATTCACGGTTTTTAGCAGGTTTATACTAGCACGATATCGACAAGAACACAGAAAATTCCATAAATGTTAATAAGGACTATCGCGGACGATTTGACGAAATATCCACCACCATCACCACCACCACCACCACCACCACCATCATCATCA